>NC_053166.1:8529023-8789023 GCF_016835505.1 Polypterus senegalus
TCCCATGCCCAGTCGGGACGACCCTGCTGTATATGGTCAGGGGGAGCAGCTATGGACTCCTCAGTACCTCCCCTGGGACGCTTGGTGGCAGCCTCCCTGGTTAACGATGATGCTTCAGTTTCCCGCATTGTTTCATGGGAGATGGAGTTCTTCCCAACCCTGTGGGGACCTGGGATGGCCACCAAGGGGCGAGGCACAGATAGTTAAGCCCAGCTGGTTTAATCATCGGCCCCACAGGGGAGTGCAATTGGGAACAGGTGAGTAAGCACCAGGAGCACTCCCAGGAGGGCCATAAAAGGAGCCAGCAGCCACCACTCAGGGCCAGAATCGGGAGAAAGAGGACGAGGTTACCTGAGAGGAGTGGTGGCGCCAGTGGAAGGATTGCTGTGTTTAAAGTAAGGTGCTTTGGGACTGTGTTATACCTGTGGGGTTCACGGGGAAGACGTGCCCCACGGGGGAAAAGTGTTTGGACTGTGTTTATGTGTTTGGGACTATGTTGGGCCTGTGGGACACGGGGAAGACGTGCCCCACGGCTGAAGAGAAAAATAAAAGATTTCTGTTTCAATTTACACGTGCCTCAGTGTGAATCTGTGCCAGGTCAGGTACTTTTATATAGTGCCTTATTCACAGTATATATATATATATATATATGTATGTATATATGTATATGTATTGTAATAAGTAGCGACGAGAGGCGTGGAAAGGTTTGGGGCAGCCACCCGTTTAATGCGGTTTCCTGGCTGCAAAAGTATTTGAGGCATTGTATAACAGTTTACACAACAGAGTCCAAAACAGAACTGCCTGCCAGAGCAAAGGCAGTGGGCTTTATAGTCCAGAGGGCGGAAGTGATGTCGTCCTCTGGGCCGGAGCTGGAAGTGACATCATCCTTGGGGCCGGAACCGGAAGTGCGGTGTCCTTCCTGGAAATGGCGGCTCCTGGTGGGATTTCCCGGGTAAGACCTGCAGAGAACTCAGAAAGAGCGTCAGCGTACCCCGCTCCCCCCTGGGCAGATGTATAATCAGTATTTTCTAAGCCCTTCAGCTGCCCCCCATGCACACGTGTGTGACAGTATATATGTATATATATGTATATATATATGTATATATGTAGATATATGTGTGTAGGTGTGTGTGTGTGTGTGTGTGTGTATATATGACAGCAACACTCATAACAGTGACAAAACAATTACATTGACAATCATGTTATGTTATCTTTAAAATGTTTCCTTTTCTTTTTCGTAACTTCTTTAACACACTACTTCTCCGCTGCGAAGCGCAGGTACTTAGCTAGTAAATAATAAATAGACAAAGAAACACACATCACAAAATTATCCATAACTTTTAATATCAGATACAATAATCAGAACTTGAATGTTTAGGGGTTTCTTCAGTCTCGTTTGTTACACATCACAAAAGCAAATGCCTACATTTTCTAAAGACAAAGTCCTCTATGGGGACATCACAACAGCTGCTGTGTGACATCTGAGGTGGCGCTGATGAGAGCCAAGCTGCTCATATATCGTTGTGCCATGGATGACCTCAAGTGACTTGCGATGAGATGAGGGTCAGAAAAACTGGTAAGTGAGAGGGCTGCTGCGATCGGAGGGCAACCCATAGATTTGGACTTCAATGGTATTAAATGGCAATGATTTACAAATCAATTTGTTTCTTTATAAATTAAGGCCTAATTAGATTAGATTATTATACTTTATTTGTAGTCATAATAATCATAATGATAATAATTGTCCAGGGCATCCATATGCTGTTACACTTTATTACTCGATAAAGCCAATAGTATCACTTGTGACATGTGATACAACAACAACAAAGCACACCATTGCTACTAATAATAATATATCAAATACTAATAATAACAATAATCAAATATAAACTACTACTACTGCTGAACATGCTTAATAAACTACTTGTCATGGCTGTCTGTCCATCCATTTGTACATCTCTGTCACTCCCCTCCTGTGTGTATGCTGGTGGGACAGCAGGCCAATTTTGGAAAAGGCAGATCTGGGTGCATGATGGGAAATGCCCCATACCTGCCCCCCATGCAAGGTGCATTGGGTTGATATTGATGGTGATGTCTTGCCATTCTCTTCTCCTCTTTTTGATGGATCTGTTGTCATTCAAAGTGATGGACTCCTTCAATTATTGACCTTCTCCATAGCACACGGTCCCTATCAAGTATTTCAAAATGCATATATGGAATGGAGCAGGCCTTGAGAGAACACTTCAAGTAGTCCTTCCAGCGCTTCTTTGGTCCTCCTTGAGGTTGGGATCCTTCAGTAAGTTCACCATAGAAAACCACCAGGGGAAATGGAGATTCATCCATTACTATTACTAAAAATAATGTATAAAATAGGAATAATAATAACTAAATAAAAACTACCACTACTACTACTGAACATGCTTAATAAACTTACTTAATGCAGTAAACACAGGGTCAAAATGAAGTTGAATATTTAGGTATTTAAAAAATGATCATTGACTATATCACCTACACTTATGAATTTCTCTGAACTTCATTTTGCCCTCCCAATGACTGCACATAGCACTCAGACATTAACTCAATCAGTAATGTTGGCTGTCAATAAAGTGGACACTTGAAGTTCACCTGAGTTAAATGCTCCTTTTGTATGTCAAAGTTGCTTGCGCCGTGTACTGTTCAGTCAATCACTATCTAGTAGGGCAGAGAGCCGTCCGTTTGCGACTTTTACAAACGTGTTCTCAATGCAACACTCAGAGCACTTTCATTATGTCCACTGACGTAGGCAGCCTTTAACAACATGTGGAGGTCCTGAGGTCTGAATGGCGGTAATAAATAATCTACAGCCACATGTCACCTAGGCCCAGTATCATTAGATAATCTGTTACACACTCGATATTGAAACCTTTAAATATAATGCTACTCCATCAGTCCTTTGAACCACTAGCTTTAGTGTTGTGGCACTTAAGGTAACATTAAAGGGCTTACTTGAAGTCAGACAAATTTAAATTTCTAAAGCACATGAGTTGCTTCTTCATGCTTTTGTTTTTTTTTTTTTTGTTTTCTGCCCTCCTGACAGGTGTTGATTTGAAGCCATCTATCTGCTCATTAATGGAAAACACTCACAACAGATGACTGTCAATAATGTTAGTCTGACGATTCACGAAACAGCAAGAACCCAAATACAGTCAAGCTGTGGACCTCCAAAGCTCTGCTCCATTAGGTGCTTAAGACTTTCCATTATACGTTTGTGATGTGATGCAATACACCCAGTTACACTGTGGTTATAAGAGCAAGGCTATGGGAGGAGTTATCTGAGTTAGGTCAAGTAAAGCAAGCAACAAAAACATGCAATCCAGCTGGCTGTCCATTGGAGCTCCTGAATCAAGGAGGTCTGTAAACCCTCAAAACCGCCCAACCAACCCATCAGTTCTCCAATCACGGGATCCACACACAGTGTGTGATCTGCATGTAGGGAGGCGCAGCTCTGAGTTTATCTTATACTGGGCAGAAAAATATGGGTGTCAAATAAATGTGAAGTTACATATGTTCATAATGAGATCCCTCATAACTCCATGGTATGTTCAGTTCTGTTCAGTGTCCCATTGAGGATCCAAGCCTATTCTTGACTAGCCTGAGTTTACACAAAGATTGCTCACCACTTGCATTTGTGACAGGCAATGTCAGATAAAGTCTGAAAGCAATGTCCACACTTTGGAAGATGTCCACAAAACTGATAAAAGGAAAGCATCTAAGGAAGTGCCAACTATGCTGGACTGATTGTTTTCGCCAAAAATGTGAGGTGAGCTGTGAGGCAGCAAAGCTAACCACAGTGGCTCCATGCCTCAAACAATAAAAGATGAAGATGGAACGATAAATACAGACAAAATACAACTAATGTGTGAAAAATTCTACATGCATGTTTGTATCTATATATAAATCAGACAGCAGCTCCAAACAACTACAAAATCATGGGTGTGCGTCTTAAAAATGATCAAACTTAGTGAATAACAAATGTGATCACAAATGACATACTGTAGGTAAAGAACAAAAGAGTTTTATATGTTGTGCTAAACAATTAGGCAGCAGACAGAGAAAGGTTTGGGGGTCGCCACCCGTATATTGAAAAATTGGGTGTGCTCCCCCATTGACTTTCTCGTATACTCAGATATGGGAATGGATATTTGAGGAGTAAACCGCAAGACAAGGATTATATTTTTATGTCATGTATATTAAACAACCATCAACAGCAAATCAAATCAAATTAATTATTTTGAACAATTATTATAAAAGGAAAGTTGAATAAATCGGACTCTGCAGCTGCATGAATAAAAAGTACCACTTCCGGTTGGCGGAAATAGCTCAAAAGTTGATAGAAATCTACGTTTTGTACCTAATACTTGTATGAAAAATTTGGTTGACCTAAGTGAAAGGTTACAGATAGATAGATAGATAGATAGATAGATAGATAGATAGATAGATAGATAGATAGATAGATACTTTATTAATCCCAAGGGGAAATTCCCATACTCCAGCAGCAGCAGCATACTGATAAAGAACAATATTAAATTAAAGAGTGATAACAATGCAGGTATAACATACAATAACTTTGTATAATGTTAACGTTTACCCCCCCGGTGGAACTGAAGAGTCACATAGTGTGGGGTCTCCTCAGTCTGTCAGTGGAGCAGGATGGTGACAGCAGTCTGTCTCTGAAGCTGCTCCTCTGTCTGGAGATGATCCTGTTCAGTGGATGCAGTGGATTCTCCATGATTGGCAGGAGTCTGCTCAGTGCCCGTCGCTCTGCCACGGATGTCAAACTGTCCAGCTCCGTGCCTACAATAGAGCCTGCCTTCCTCACCAGTTTGTCCAGGCGTGAGGCGTCCCTCTTCTTTATGCTGCCTCTCCAGCACATCACCGCGTAGAAGAGGACACTCGCCACAACCGTCTGATTGAACATCTGCAGCATCTTATTACAGATGTTGAAGGACGCCAGCCTTCTAATGAAGTATAGTCGGCTCTGTCCTCTCTTACACAGATCATCAGTATTGGCAGTCCAGTCCAGTTTATCATCCAGCTGCATTCCCAGGTATTTATAGGTCTGCACCCTCTGCACAGTCACCTCTGATGATTACGGCGTCCATGAGGGGCCTGGGCCTCCTAAAATCCACCACCAGCTCCTTGGTGGTCTGTTCTGTTGGAGGAATTAGGCGGAGAGGATCGGCGAGCTTTGGTGCGCTGAATGGCCTTTCCCCGTTAAAAGTCTTTTTATTTTCTTTCTAATGTTCTAGTTGGTTTTTCTTTCCACTTTAAGAGCCACAAAGCCAGCACCACTTTGTTGGGTGGGAGCTGATGGGGGTCTCAACTAGCAGGGAGCGCCGGCCGCCGCTGCTCTAAAGACACCCCGGTAGACGAGTCAATTTCTTGAAGGAGAATTGGAGGTTAGAAAGCACTGGACTCTGCTGTGGTTCAGTAAATCTTAAGTGTAGTCCTTCGGAAATTAGGAAGATAAAAAAAAAAAACAACAAAACATGTCAAGGGTCAACAATGGCCGATATTTAATACAAGTGCAAAACAAAAAGAGCAGAACAAAAGGAACGGGGCTAAAATACACAAAGCAAAATCATAAGCAGGACACGTACAAGAAAAACCCAAAGTTACCCTGAATGTCCAGAGGAGAAAGAAGACTCTGAAAGAAGAGAGGCTGAAATTAAAAGGAAAAGGAAGGACGAAACAATCATCCAAAGATCTTATATTACATGGCAAAAAGTAACAGACAGTTCTAGAATGGCGCACAAGACAAATTCAAAGTGAAGAAATATATCTGTACACACAGTTAACTTGTTCAGCGTGTAAAGTTTAACCAGGGGCCGTGGACAAACCTCATGCTGACAGCTAAATGTGTTGCTGGGTGGGCCGTGGCAATACCAAGCAGCCGGGGGAGGGTGGCACAAAGGGCACAGATGAATGTGGCTGAAACGTGGCGCCCGCCTTCGCTGGAACTTCGTCCTCTTCTGAAAACCGTGAGTGTGTATAGGATGGCTGATCACCTTCTGTTTAAATTATTTGACTTTGGAATAATCAACTAGGAACGGACAGGGAGAAGGGTCTCAGATGTTTAGTGTAGGAATTATGTTGAAAAAATCTTTTATTTAAATATCTAAAAAAAAAAACAGTGAGGGTGCCTTTAATTCAAACGAAAATTGAATCCAAAAATTAGATTTTTTTTTTGACCTCATGGAGTATTTAATATTTAATATCAGGATTTCATGTAGCACAGAGATAACAAAGTTTCTGATATAATAAGCATCAATGTAATAATCCAAGATAATTCGCTCAGTCATAGCACACAATGTCCCAAATGTGTGTATTTTTACTACAATATTGTGAAATAAACCACTTGCAGAAAATGCTCCAAGGAACGGGATGTGCTCAAACACGACTGGGCGTTCAAACTGAAGGCCCGCCTCCCCGCCTCTGCTATTGGTCAGGAGTGCAGTTCTGTCACATTGACTTCATTGGCTAACACTGCACTTCATGTGATATCAACGATCAGCGCTCGCTGATGGACGAGGATGAGTTCCAGAGAAGCGAAGAGGAGGAGCGTCTGCCTCAGTCTTGTGTAGAATTGTGATGCGTCAACAAGCAGAAGGTCGACTCGCCATTGCAGTTTGACAAACAAACCACGAGGTACCGCACTTGTGGCTCACTGTGCAGAATACAAATAAAGGGAATGACGAGACGCAGCTCTACAACTCAAGTGCTCGCGCTCCACCTTCGTTTACTGAAGTGGTTTATTTAACAACATTTTTAGTAAGAATACACGCGCTTGGTATGTTGTGAGCGCACAACTGGATGAGTTCATATGTGGAGTACGTGACACGAGTTACAGCAGATTTCTTTTCATAGACTTGTTGCTGTTGTCCAGCAATGGTCATTGTAGGCAGCCATTTTATCAGAAACTTGTCTGAACAAAAATGTGAGATTAAATATTTTTCTTGCCCGTCATTAATACCACTTGAGTTAATTAACATATAAAAAGTATTTTTGGGTTGGAGAATTCCTTTAATCAGCCTGAAACAACAAAATGTACATATATACTGTATATAACATATACTGCACACACCCCCATATTATATATCGTCAAGCAGATACGTGTAAGTAGAGTCTCACAGTCGTGTCTGAACCTAAACTTACAGGTAATTTTTCGCAAGTGACCCCAACATTACTAGAATGGACGACTAACGACATCGTGTCTGCTTCCGCCCACATTAGCTCCGCCCCTTCCTCGTTCACTCCGGCCACACACACGAGTCGCTGATCATTTTGGGACCCACTTCACTGGAAGACACAGCTCTTCCCGATTAGAGCACCTTTAAACAGTTTGAGGGGCTGCAGCTAGGAACGGTTCATCATCTCAAACCCGGTTTTCTTTTTCTTTATTTTTTTTCCACTAGGACATCAAACAGGGTAGCCACAGGAACCCCAAATCTTTTTCTTTGTTCAAAATATATATACTGTAAAGATATGGAAGTAGATTATCCGCTGTGGCGACCCCTAGCGGGAGCAGCAGAATGAAGAAGAAGAAGACGATATATGGTTCGGTGGCAACTGGGCGACAGTCAACTCAGAGAAAGACAACTCGGCGAAGAAACAACTTGGCGAAATACATCTCGCCAACATCCTTAACCAGTTAGGTAATAGTTAGGTTCAAAGAGATTTTTTAATTATATTTAAATGACAACGTGATTTAAAATGTTGAAAATAAATTTATATAATTGACGAATTAACTTTATTCTGCAGATGGAACAAACTCTATCTTACATTATTTTCTGTAACCAAAATTGCTAATCCTTTACGTAAATTATATTGATTGTAATTGTATGATAATGATATTTCGAATACAAAAGGTGACCTGCGAGTACGGCTTAAGGAATATCTTTACTCTCAACATATCGGGACTCTCATAAAGCAGGTGATTCGGTGGATTTTCCACCGCCCTACGCTGTCATTTACATATCATTAAAAAATCTCTTTGAACTTAACTATTACCTAACTCGTAAAGGATGTCGCCGAGTTGCCTTTTCACCGAGTTGTCTTTTCGCCCAGTTGTTTTTTTGCCGAATTGTCTGTCGCCCAGTTGCCCCTGAATGAAAATATATATACTGTAAAGATATGGAAGAAGATGATCCGCTGTGGCGACACCTAATGGGAGCAGCCGAAAGAAGAAGAAGAAAATATATGGTTTGGTGGCAACTGGGTAACAGTCAACTCGGCGAAAGACAACTCGGCGAAAAGACAAGTCGGTGAAAAGACAAGTCGGTGAAAGACAATTCGGCGATATCCTTTACCAGTTAGGCAATAGTTAGGTTCAAAGAGATTTTTTAATGATATTTGAATGACGTAACTTAAAATGTTGAAAATAAATTTATATAATTGACGAACGAACTTTATTCTGCAGATGGAACAAACTCTATCTTACATTATCTTCTGCAACCAAAATTGCTAATCCTTTATATAAATTGTATTGATTGTAATTGTATGATAACGTTATTTATTTATTTTATTTTTTAATTTTATTGTAATCATTCCATACAAATAGATCAATTTTTACAAAAAATAGGATTGAAAACAAGTCGCCCCACACGTGTTATTTAGAATACAAAAGGTGACCTGCGAGTACGGCTTAAGGAATATCTTTACTGTCAACATATCGGGATTTTCATAAATCAGGTGATTCGGTGGATTTTCCGCCGCCCTACGTTGTCATTTAAATATCATTAAAAAATCTCTTTCAACTTAACTATTACCTAACTGGTAGAGGATGTCGCCAAGTTGTTTTTTCAACGAGTTTTGTCGCCCAGTTGCCCCTGAATGAAAATATATATACTGTACATACATACAGTATCCATGTATAGACACACAATACATATAAATATCTTCAGAAAGTATTCGGACCCCTGCACTTTCTACATGCCCATGCAAACCGGTGACTTGTGTGTTTTCTGTCTGCCTGGAACTCCATGGCCATTACTTAATGTGGCATTCGCAAGGACGGCTGGACGAGCCACCCTTGGTGTTATTCCATTATTACTTCTCCTGAAAGAAAGACTCTTTGCTTGTGCAAGCTGTTCCTGCATCGTCATCGCTTTTATAGCTGTAAGTACCTGTAACTCATCGTTTGTGTAATTTGTACAGAGAAAAAACGCTAAATGCATCCTAGGACTGTCAGGCCTGTCCTCACTGAAAGACTCAAAGAGCCAAACTGAGAATGGACCTAATCGAGGTTTACAAAACGTTCAAAGACATCAATCAGATTTAATTAAACAGGATGTTTCTAGTTAAACAGAAGTCAAGCAACATGACACCTTTTATTGGCTAACTAAAAAGATTACAACATGCAGGCTTTTGAGGAATCTCTTCTTGAAAAGGGGTCCTTGAAAGGTTGCATATTGTAATTTTGCTTACATCCACAACGGCTAACACGGTACAACACCCTACCACTAGTTAAATAGTGGACTGTGTGCGTTTGGACACCTAGATGAGGCTAAGGGGGGCAGGTGGGGGTGTACATATTGATATCAAAGCCCTGAACCACTTCTTTACACAAAGAGCCATGAGGACCCTGCAACAAACTGAGTCACGGAGAGGACACAGAAACTGTGACTAAAGAATCTCAATGAGATATTTGGGCAGCTTAGCTATTAGCTAACCAAACGAGTGACAAATGGACTCGATGGCCTCCTCTTGTTTGTCTGGGTTTCATGTGTGGCATTGGCTTTCAAAACCTGAGGTTGTGGGTTCAAATCCCACTACTGACACCTGTGAGACCCTGAGCAAGTCACCAGCTGGTGCTCCAATTGGGGGACAAAAAACAAAATAAATGGAACTAATTGTATCTCAGATGTTGAAAGTGACTTTGGATGAAGGCGTCAGCTAAATAATCTTATGTGTAAACGTCTACGCATGGAAGTGTTTGTGTGTCTGTCTGTCCGGCCCGGAAGTGAGAGGTGGAGTCGGGGTAAGGGCGCCACCTCGGAGGAAGCAGAAACTCGCTTAGCCGATAATAACACAAGCGAGGTGAACACGTCAGGAAAACTAAACCTCAGAAGAAAGACAAAGCGAGGTGAGCACATTGGCGAAACGAAACCTCCGAAGAAAGAGACACTCGCTTAGCCAGCAAATGCACAAGCGATGTCTCTGCATTTCGATTTCTTTTCGTGACCATTTCAATAGTTTCTAGGACCCCGGGCTTACACAGCTAGTAGCCTGGCAGTAAGGAGACCTGTCTGGGTTCATTTCCCGGGTCCTCCCTGTGTCTGCGTGGGTTTCCACCCACAGTCCAAAGACATGCAGGTTTGGTGCATTGGCGATTCTAAATTGTGCTTGGTGTGTGGGTGTGTGTGCCCTTACGGTGAGCTGGCACCCTGCCCAGGGTTTGTTTCCTGCCTTGCGCCCTGTGTTGGCAGACCCCCATGACCCTGTAGTTAGGATATTGCAGGTTGGATAATGGATGGATGGATGGATATTTGTTCCATTGTACGTCCTCCTGCTTGTGTGTGGTAAGCTCATGGGTAGTGATGAGCTGGCATTTTTGTGCAAAATTGAATTTGCAGCGAAACATAAGAGTTTCATTTCACAAATAACTTTGGTTAGCATATGTTGTTTGGCAACCAGAAAAATGAATGCAATTCATTTTTTCAGTTCTTCTCAGAGAGAATTTTCACGCACTAATTCCGCATTTGTTTGCCTGTCATTTTGTGGTGAAATAAAGTCCTGGAGAGACCAAAAAAAAAAACACCTGAGTAATTCCCTTTCACGTGTAGCCATTTTGTTGAGCAGTGAGCTGAGTGTTGTGCTTATCCTGGTAGTACGATGCCCGCTTTGCCAATAATGATAACAGCCTTGGTGATCAGAATCCTAAAGATGCCTCAAAGACCGAAGAGATTCTCTGCGAATTCCTCCTCAGCACTTGGAGAGTGCACATCCTCATCCTCATCCTCATCTGCAGGAATCAAAAAACAGGAAAGGGCAGTTGATAGGCAATGGCAAGGGCCGGGTTTCCCGTGTAGTCGATTTTGTGAAGTGATTTGCGTCTTTCAGTGGAAAACATGCAACTTGTTAACAAACGCACTGCACTTTGCCTTTGTGATGTGAATGAGAACCATCAAACATGATTGGTTTGACCGGTGTGCTACGCTAACACGGCCCTACTGAGTAAAATTCCATGCCTTCCACCCCAAAAAAACTGTTTTATCAGTCATATTACAAAGGTTTGGGGAAAACAAATTTTAGCGCACATTTCATGAAACTGTACGGGAAATAAATATGGCTGTTCGCTCGTCACTACTTATGGGTAAAAGGTGGCAGGTGTTATTCATAGATTTATAGTTTCAGGTTCTCACAGATTATTAGTTTTATAAACCTGAGCATCAGGTGTGACATCCCATGGGTAGCCATGACATTACAAGGTGAATTTTGAGCTTGCCGTTTTTTGATCTCAAAAATGAATGAGTCTGTACCCCAGACGTTTGAGAAGTTCCTGATTTCCCCAACTTCAGGAATTAAGCAGGTGGTCCTGAACAGTCCTGTCTGGCCATTTCTGTTGTACAGGCAGATCCGGACCCGACCAAAGTGGATACAATGGGGTTAGGGCATTATGTTCAAAGCCTTCAAAGAAACTGGAACGTGAAAGGACTGAAGCAACAACAACAGAGAATGAGAATACGTGTGTGTGCGCTCCAGCACTTTGTAGGGTCAGCGCTAAACGTTTGAGCTGGTGATGGACACACAAACTGCACATGCTGAACTTGAGTGAAAGTGGCTCTCCTTGTTTGAAGGCACTGGGATCCTCACCTGACAGCAGGAGAGGCTAACGAAGAACGCGTGGCACCGCATCTGTCCAACGGCCGCACTGCAACTTGATCACGGCAGTCCTGTGACTTCACCCGCGTCACCAGCAAACAGAAAAAAAAGCAAGCAAACAATGACGAGAGATTCGAAGAGATGAAATGTGAAAGGACGGCGGTTACTTGTGACTCAACAACAGTCTCACGAGTCGTCATCCATCAGGGTCTGTAAATTTTGATAACGTCTTTCATTGCTCTCCGACAGATCGGGCAGCACGCGTTGCTCTGCTTTTTCAGCTTCAGACCGCAGTCATTGCAAAGGCACATGTGTCCGCACGTGTAGATGACCGTGTCCACCTCTTTGTCGAAGCAGATGGTGCATTCTCCATTCTTGCTGCTAGGGGGCACCTCTGGAGGGGAGAACACTGGGGTGAGGGGAGGGCTGAGGGGCGAACTTGGCGCCGTCACTGCAAGAAAAGCACAAACATCAAACAAAGATGAGTTTCTATTGCTTTACAGGAATGAAACAGAACTAACGTCAAAGGTGGTCACTCAGAGGACATTGATATCAGAGTTTAAAAGATGCCACCTTGACCTTAATTCTTTGGCTCTGTCCACACTAGTATGTTTTTGCTTAAAAACGCGAACGTTAGTTTCTGTTTTTCACCTCACCACCCCGGCATTTTTATATCCCCAAATTGAAGACATTTCAAAATGCTCTCTAGAACTGTAAACTTCTGAAAATGCCAGCTTGCCACTGAATTGTGTCAGGTCAGGTCAGGTTAGGTTGGGTTAGCATACACTGGTTCTTTCCTCTACTGCCCATTTGAAATATGGTGTTCCACAGGGCTCTATTCTGGGTCCTTTGTTATTTTCTTTGTATTTGTTACCCCTTAGGTCCATATATCGCAAGTATGGTATTTCATTTCATTTCTACGCTGACGATACCCAGATTTATTTACCTAAGACTAAGGAGTCCTTAAAGTCACTACATGAATTTTATGATGAGGTCAAACACTGGATGGCCGTAAATTTTTTGAATCTCAATCAGAGTAAGACTGAGGTTATTGTATTTGGACCAGTGGCTTCTGAGGGATCATCTCGGCTCATTGCAAACCCAACGTCAAAAATCTTGGGGCTATCCTTGATTCTGATCTTTATTTTAATAAACAGATTTCGTCCACTGTCATGAGCTGCTTTTTTTTTAAGTTTAGACTGCTTGCTAGAGTCAAACCGTTTCTGGGGCACAAGGGATCGAGACAGTGACTTTAAAATCAGTTCATCGAGAACACGGGGACACCGCTGGAAACTTGTGAAGGGGAAATTTCACACAAACATTTGGAAGTTTTTCTTGACACGGAGAACCACAGACATGTGGAATAAGTGACTAATTGGTGTGGTGGACAGTAGTTTTCAGAAGCCATTAAGAAAGCTAACAGACTGTCAGGTTATATAGCGCCTTGATGTGTGGAGTACAAGTCACAGGAGGTTCTGCTCAGTCTTTATAACACACGGGTGAGGCCTCATCTGGAGTCCTGGGTGCAGTTTTGGTCTTCAGGCTACAAAATGGACATAGCAGCACAAGAGAAGGTCCAGAGAAGAGCGACTAGACTGATTACAGGGCTACAGGGGATGAGTTATGAGGAAAGATTAAAAGAGCTGAGCCTTAATAGGAGATGAAGAGGAGACCTGACTGAAGTGTTTAAAATTATGATGTGAATTAGTCCAGTGGATTGAGACAGTGACTGTAGAATGAGTTCATCAAGAACATGAGTACACCGCTGGAAACTTGTGAAGGGGAAATTTCACACAAACATTAGGAAGTTTTTCTTTACACAGAAAACCTCAAACACTTGGAATAAGAGACCAAGTAGTGTGGTGGACAGTAAGACTTTAGGGACCTTCAAAGCTCGAATTGATGTTTCTATAGAAGAATTAAGTGAACAGAACTGGTGAGCATTGTTGGGCTGAATGGCCTGTTCTCGTCTAGATTGCTCTAATGATACAAAAGTCATAGCAGAACATAACTGCCGAAGAAACAAAACTGCTGAAGCAAAAATAACAGCAAGGAAGAGCAGAAATAAGAGCAGAATAGAGCTTAATGAAGGAGGGGAGGGAGGGGTTTGTTCAAAACTCCACCCATAGTGCTTAGCGAAGGAGGGGAGGAAGGGGTTTGTCCAAAACTCCACCCATAGAGTTTAGTAAAGGAGGGGAGGGAGGGGCTTGTCCAAAACTCCACCCATAAAGCTTAACGAAGGAGGGGAGGGAGAGAGGGGTTTGTCCAAAACTCCACCCATAGAGCTTAGCGAAGGAGGGGAGGGAGGGGTTTGCTCAAAACTCCACCCATAGAGCTTAGCCAAAGAGGGAAGGGAGGGGTTTGTTCAAAACTCCTCCCACGATGGCCGCTACGAACAGAGACCTGAACAAGAGACGTATCCTTACCTTTCGAGAAAATTGGACCAAAAATCTGTGATAAAATGTTTCATTTCCAGTTTACTTTTATCATCACATGCATGCCTCAGAAACGCAGAAGGCTCATTTTTATTAAATCTAAAACCTTTCCTACTTCAAATTGGACATATTCTGTACTTTTTAGGGCTTTTTTTTTCACAATGGGAACCCGGTGCCCATTAGCTCCATTAACAAACACACGAGCAGGCTAGTCATCTTTTAAAATGTATAAAATTGTGTTTGAAACTGAAGCACATTTTATGTGGTAAATTATGTAACATATACCATGATTGTGAAGAAATATCTTTTGACTTGAAAAAAAATACGGAAATTACCCTTAAACGTCCGTGTAACAAATACCTAATTGTGTTTCTGAACGGGTTCACTTACCAAGAGACGACTCAGAGGCTGAAGACGAGCGGTTGACGCTAAATGCCAAATCAGAATCGCTGTCATCCAGAAGCCCTCCTGGCGAGGCAGTGGGGGACCCATTGGGTGGACTGCAAGGTGCCGTTCCTACAAATGGAAAAAACAAATTAGAGACATTTTAACCACGGCGACAGAGTCAGAGTCAAGTGTAAATTCCACAGTGGTTGTAGCTGCTGGCAGGTAAAGCAGGATCAAGCGCGGGTCAAATGTGTGCCAAAAGAAACCTCTCAGTCCAAAAGTTCATCTTAAACGGTTTAGTGAAAATTCAAAGCAAACAGTTCACACAAGAATAAAGAAAAAATGTTGTTACAAAATGTCTCTTCTCTAAACTTTGAAAAAAAGCTTTTCTTGTCAAACTTCTATACTTAAAGACGCTTTTCTTCGCCTTCAGTACGCTCTAAACGTATGCCACTACATGTTCAATAAAGCAGTAAAACCCTGCAGCACAAACGTACCTATGCACGTATGACCCGCAGCATGACCTGCTTTTCGTGGCCAAAAATGCATCAAAACACAACCAAAATCCCGAAGTTCGTCCAAAAAAGTAAACACGTTCTGATCACATGGGCGCCTTCCGCGTCGTAAACAAAGCCTTTAAACGTTACGTGTGCCGTTACCCAGTGCTTTGTAAACAACGTTCCTTATTGTGCCTGTGATATTACTGTTATTTAGTGATTATTTTGTGCTTTTTTACTAAATAATAATAATGGGTCCATAGAAAGTTAGAGAGGTAAGCACAAAACCAAAGAAGGTACAATGATCACTAACGATAGAAACAAAGAAAGAAATGATCGAGAAATACGAGAGAGGTATGCAGGTGACTGATCTTGCAGCGTCACATGGTATGAGTAAATCTACTACAGTGGTACCTCGGTATACAGTGGTGTGAAAAACTATTTGCCCCCTTCCTGATTTCTTATTCTTTTGCATGTTTGTCACACAAAATGTTTCTGATCATCAAACACATTTAACCATTAGTCAAATATAACACAAGTAAACACAAAATGCAGTTTTTAAATGATGTTTTTTATTATTTAGGGAGAAAAAATCCAAACCTACATGGCCCTGTGTGAAAAAGTAATAGCCCCCTTGTTAAAAAATCACCTAACTGTGGTGTATCACACCTGAGTTCAATTTCCATTGCCACCCCCAGGCCTGATTACTGTCACACCTGTTTCAATCAAGAAATCACTTCAATAGGAGCTGCCTGACACAGAGAAGTCGACCAAAAGCACCTCAAAAGCTAGACATCATGCCAAGATCCAAAGAAATTCAGTAACAAATGAGAACAGAAGTAATTGAGATCTATCAGTCTGGTAAAGGTTATAAAGCCATTTCTAAAGCTTTGGGACTCCAGCGAACCACAGTGAGAGCCATTATCCACAAATGGCAAAAACATGGAACAGTGGTGAACCTTCCCAGGAGTGGCCGGCCGACCAAAATTACCCCAAGAGCGCAGAGACAACTCATCCGAGAGGTCACAAAAGACCCCAGGACAACGTCTAAAGAACTGCAGGCCTCACTTGCCTCAATTAAGGTCAGTGTTCACGACTCCACCATAAGAAAGAGACTGGGCAAAAACGGCCTGCATGGCAGATTTCCAAGACGCAAACCACTGTTAAGCAAAAAGAACATTAGGGCTCGTCTCAATTAATACCTTGTGGACTGATGAGACAAAAGTTGAACTTTTTGGAAGGCAAATGTCCCGTTACATCTGGCGTAAAAGGAACACAGCATTTCAGAAAAAGAACATCATACCAACAGCAAAAGATGGTGGTGGTAGTGTGATGGTCTGGGGTTGTTTTGCTGCTTCAGGACCTGGAAGGCTTGCTGTGATAGATGGAACCATGAATTCTACTGTCTACCAAAAAATCCTGAAGGAGAATGTCCGGCCATCTGTTCGTCAACTCAAGCTGAAGCGATCTTGGGTGCTGCAACAGGACAATGACCCAAAACACACCAGCAAATCCACCTCTGAATGGCGGAAGAAAAACAAAATGAAGACTCTGGAGTGGCCTAGTCAAAGTCCTGACCTGAATCCAATTGAGATGCTATGGCATGACCTTAAAAAGGCGGTTCATGCTAGAAAACCCTCAAATAAAGTTGAATTACAACAATTCCGCAAAGATGAGTGGGCCAAAATTCCTCCAGAGCTGTAAAAGACTCATTGCAAGTTATTGCAAACGCTTGATTGCAGTTATTGCTGCTAAGGGTGGCCCAACCAGTTCTTAGGTTCAGGGGGCAATTACTTTTTCACACAGGGCCATGTAGGTTTGGATTTTTTTTCTCCCTAAATAATAAAAGCCATCATTTAAAAACTGCATTTTGTGTTTACTTGTGTTATATTTGACTAATAGTTAAATGTGTTTGATGATCAGAAACATTTTGTATGACAAACATGCAAAAGAATAAGAAATCAGGAAGGGGGCAAATAGTTTTTCACACCACTGTACGTCCGCTTTAGAATAAGTCCAACTTGGACTTATTTGGACACGAAAAATTTTGCTTGGTATACGACCTTTGTTTGGAATATGACTCACGTGCTAGAACACCGCGCGCTACCCTCGTGTACCTCTCTCGAGACAAAGCCACGACTGCTCACGAGCGTCAGTACGCCAGTTGCTAGCATTCAGTGAACAACCCGCGCTATAACTCTCTGTGAATTTTCACGTGATTTCGTGTTTTTTTGTGTAAATTTGAAAAGTATGAAGGTGACAAGCGTATCCGGGACTTAGCTGCTGCATAACGTATGCCGAGAATGACGGTACCTACGATTGTGAAAAACAAAGACGTTATTAAAAGGTAAAGTGAGGTTACATTTTCATTTATTTCATCTGATTGCTTTTGTATTTATGTATTTTAGTATTAAGCAGTGTTTAAATTTTATACACCCCAATCAATGTATAATATGCCAATAACAATAGGACTTTTTTTTTCATGGGAACGGATTAATCATTTTCCCTTTATTTCTTATGGGAAAAATTTGTTTGGTATACGTCCTGCTTGGTATAAGTCCAAGGATCTGGAACGGATTAAGGACGTATACTGAGGTACCACTATATATGTACGATTTTGAAAAACTAAAGAGGAAATTAAAAAAGCTCAAGTTTCTAAGGGTGTGACATGTGTACTCCCTAAAAACAGACCACCAGCAATTGATGAAAGATTATCGTTACTTTGGGTGTGCTGGTGATAGCCTATCAGAGGGCATTACTTGTGAAAAGGCTAAAGGGCACAGGGCCATCTTAATGGCATTATAGGCCCCCAGGGCAAAGCAGTGCACTGGGACCCCTACCTACACAACCACACAGCAAGTCACAACTTACATAGATTAACATGGGGTCCCCAGGCAACTGCCCAGCGTGCCAATGCGTTAAGATGGCCCTGCTAGGGCAACATATGCTGATACTGCAAATGATTATCCTTCAGGGAGTGCTGATAAGAAATGTTCTTTACAGTAAACTTTCTTTTTTAATTTCAATTATGTAGGCTGACCCGGGTTCACTTCCCGGGGCCTCCCTGTGTGGAGTTTGCGTGTTCTCCCCGTGTCTGCGTGGGTTTCCTCCCACAGTCCAAAAACATGCAGGTTAGGTGCACTGGTGATCCTAAATTGTGCTTAGTGTGTGGGTGTATCTGTGTGTGTGTGTGCCCTGTGGTGGGTTGGCGCCCTGCCCGGGGTTTGTTTCCTGCCTTGTGCCCTGTGTTGGCTGGGATTGGCTCCAGCAGACCTCCGTGACCCTGTAGTTAGGATATAGCGGGCTGGATAATGGATGGATTATGTAGGCTATGCTATGCTTATTCTTATGTCAATCTCTTACAGTGTACAATTTATTCTTTATTCATGTGTTTTTCCATAAAACAATATTTTAATGTGCAGAAACCTCAATTGTGGGTATTAAATAGGTTAGGTGTGGGGGTCTTAAACAATACTGTATTTTATTATGCAGATAAAACTCAAATATGGGTATTAAATAGGTTAGGTATGTAAGTCTTGGAATGGATTAATTTGTTTCCATTATTTCTTATGGGATAAATTGCACCGTTCCACGATCAACTCAGTCCACAAGCAGTTTTCCGGGACGAATTAAGTCCGTGCTGCAGGGTTTTACTGTATTGGGCACATAAGGCGCAGTTTAAAACTGTGTGCCCTCCATGCCTTGCTTACAGCAAGGCAGGTCACTAACAGAGCCTAATCCTAACAGCCTAACAGAGCCTGGGGGTCATAAGAACGTCTCGCTCTCTCTCAGACTATGCTCTTTTCTTTATAGGCAAACGTTTAACGCGGCCTAACAAACACTTCTGTCTACTTGACATAACTTAAATAACTAGCAAATGGCTCTTACAGTGGTAATGGCAGGATATGCGGCAGTTCAAGTCCTTCACCAGATCCTCCTTTTTCTGGGATCCACCAAAATGTCAAACCTTAGCATTCAAGTGACGATCTGTTTGCCAACACTTTACTGTATCTTAAACATTTTTATCTCTCGAGCCAATCCTGCCCTTGTTAGCGTCTTCGAGATCCAGTCCATGACTGCTCTCAGATCGGTGGGGGAGTATCGCCATGACATTCATAGTCTGGCTCCTTGTAGAATCGTCACCGACAATCACAGCCAAGCAGTGTCGATTGAGTCAACTGCTGCGACGACTATCGTGAGACGCTTCTCAAACCGCACGTGACCCGTTCCAGTTGAATACATCGACAAATCACCGACCGCAATATGTGACCCAAAAGGCTAAAGAAGGTTCAAGAAACTCCAAGTGAATTGTCAGGCCTTATGTGAGTGTGCAGCCTTCCCCACTTTTTTTGACTTGAGGGTCACAACAAGTCTATTCACAAATTAGACCACCGACACCAGGATCGAGGTTATTCAACGAGAAACAATCACTTGAAGATTTCATACGTCTAACAAATCTTAAAGCCCACTTCTTTCTTGGACACACTGCAGGCACAGAAACAACAATGGGGACGTACCGAGGATCCTGAGACGATTGACGGCTCCGTGAAGACTGAAGAAGACCCACAGGACCTGAGAGGTGTCCACACACAGAAGTCTTCCACGGGCCACCCCATTCACACTGTGGTGCACCTCTCCACTGGGCAGCACAGTCAAGCTGAGTACGTCCCCGGGGGTTGGCACAGGAAAGCCCCTGTATACCACCCAGTACTCCTTTCGGTCCAGTAGGAGCTCGGGATCTGCTGGCAGTTCACTTGTCCGCAGGGTTCCGGGGTCACAGGAGGTCATGCCAAACAGCAGTGCCCCAAAATAGGGAAGGCCTTGATGGCCCACTTCCACAAACAACGTCTCTCCGATACGCACGGGTCTGTCGGTGAACACTAAAGTCCGGCTGCTGTCCGACCAGTGGATACAAGCGGTCATCCGGTCGGCAGAGAGAGTGACATCTGAGCCGTGCCTCAGGTGGAAGTGCACATCGGTGTCAAGAAGAGAAGGAAGGCCTCGCTGCCCTCTGCTCGATGAACCCGTACAGCAAGGGATGAGCGGGTGGCAGTTGCCGAGTTGCAGGGTGGCAAACTTTGCTTGTGCTGCTTGGCTCGTCTCCAGCTGGTTATTGCTGTAGTTGGCAGAGTCGTGATTGCTCTGAGGGAGGTAGGCACTTAGCCTGGCAGCACTCAGGCGACTTGAGCCCATGCTCTCCGCAAAGGTGCTTTCTGTGGGTAGAAGAAGAAGACAAAAGAATAAAAGTTGGATATCACCTTTCATAACTTAACATCGTTAATCCTGTTAATCTATCACATTTCATTCTTGGCAACTGGACACAACACAAAAAGACACAACTGTTGGCGCCATGTCTGTCTGTCTGTCTGTCCACATGAAATAGCTCGGCTCCCAGTGGACGGATTTTGTTGAAATTCTGCATTCTTGAAGGAAACTTAGCAGAAAAATTACTTTTTCATCGCGATACCTCGAATAGAGTGCGCCATACGATGTTTAGAAATTTCCAAAAGCATCTGGAAATTTTCAAACCTGTCTGTTTTAATTCTTTTAGGGCTGAATTTTGACACCCACTGCACGCCCAACCTACCTGGAAAGGGGGTCTCTCTTTGAACGGCCTTTCCCGAGGTTTCTTCCATCTTTTTTGGGAGTTTTTCCTTGTCTTCTTAGAGAGTCAAGGCTGGGGGGCTGTCAAGAAGCAGGGCCTGTTAAAGCCCATTGCGGCACTCCTTGTGCGATTTTGGGTTATACAAAAATAAACTGTATTGTATTGTATTGAATATTTTTTCCAAAAAAAACAGTTTTCTGAAAAGCACCCAAAGCAAGGATCTCACACAAAAAATCAACCTAAAATATCAGTTGCTGGGCGCTGTGGCCGCCACTTCACAGTCTCTTGTGGCTCGAGATGCTCACGGGCGGCATGCTGGCTGGCAGGAATGCAGGAAGGCTGGCTTCCAGGCTGTCTTTGTGTGACGAGGGTGGCACAGTGCAACACAATGTGGTTTGTGCCTCATGTCATTATGAGTGGCGGGCGGTCTTCATCTACACAAACGTGTTTGGCACCACGATTAGCTGGAGATCGATCAGCTGATGCCGGCACCTCACTTTCGTTTTCGATCTCCAGATCACTTGCATCAGATTCGGAGTACGATTTGGCGATAACATACAAAACGTTGTCCACGGAGTATTTTACTTTGTGCGTTCGCTTCAATCCCTCGCCAGATGTCGATGCCATTTTTGTCGTTGTTTGCTCTTCACCACTCCAGCAAGCGCAGGGAATCTCGGTCAAACCAACAAAGCTAACCTTCCTTCTAGCAAAGAGAGTCGAACTAAAACGTAACGGCGTGTTTTGTCACCGTTTGCAGTCGCTTACTGCTCTCCACCTCTCCTGCTGACAAAAGTCGACATCCGCCCTGAAAGAGTTAAAACAAACAGTCTGTGCGACTCCAATTACAGATCAGCTTACCGTTTTAAGTGTCCATCAACATGCGGCTACCACAACTTGAATATTTGTTCATTGTTAACTCGCCCAATAGCCGCGTGTGAAACGTCTGCAGGGTCATGCGCGCCACTTGATGAACTGTCTGTTGAAGAGGCTCCTGGTGGTGCGCAGCAGCAAATATGAACCTCAGTCGCAGAACTTCACTCCTCCTGCTCCTTGAAATCATAGCAAGTCAGCGACCCGATGTTTGCGAGCGTAAAAGTAAAAAAAAATGCAAGCCATTGAATTCACATAGAAATGAATGAATGACTGCGGTGGGCTGGCGCCCTGCCCGGGGTTTGTTTCCTGCCTTGCACCCTAGGTTGGCTGGGATTGGCTCCAGCAGACCCCTGTGACCCTATAGTTAGGATATAGCGGGCTGGATAACAGATGAATGAAAGTGGAAAGATGGAGCCGGGTGAGATATTGGGACGGCGTAGCTATTAGCTAAACAAGCGATGAGCTTCACGGACTGAACGTTCTCCTCTCGTTGGTCAAGCTTCTTATGTTTTCTCTGGCTGTGACTCGGTGACACGTCAGACACACGATGAATAAACGTCTGCTCAGGATTTCCGTTACCGCTGCATTATTTGCTCATTTTTGATGATCCAGTATTTCCCTGACACTGTGATTTAATCGACAAAGCAGTGCGATAATCCGCCATGTATTGTGTTCAGATACCGCCAAATATCTGAGCTGGAGTCTTCAATGTGGACTTTAAATCTCTTTTGAAAATTTTTATGTTGAAGACATTTGAACTCCAATTATCTGCTGTCACACACATGCGCAGGGGAGGCAGCTAAAGGGCCTGAATGAGGGCAATTTCACGCCAGACCTGGGGATGCCGGAGTGTACCGAGCCTTTCTCTCTTTCCACTGCAGGCTAATTACGGGAAATTCGGCCTGGGCCCGATGACATCACTTCCTATCATCTGCTTTAAAACCGCCATCTTTGCCTCAACAAGACAGTTCTGTTTTGGACTCGAATCTGTACACATATGCACTCTTTTCTAAATCAAGCACAATCATCAGAGCAGGGAGTTGGGGAGATCATCCTGGAAGGGCTCCACCTGTCGTGCTGCTGTTGTGAATCAAGTGCGATCATCAGAATGGTGGATGGGGTGGTGAGGGGGGTGAAGTTCTGTCAGGGGCCAACCACAGCCCACCTGCAATGCTGTCACAGCCCAAAGATTGGGTAATGCTGATCTAATCCATTTCCGGGTAGCAGGTGCCACATCTTATCCCAACAGCATCTACCTTAAGGCAGGATCCAGCCCTGGGCAGGGCGTGAATACATCACAGGGTCCACTCACACGCACACACTAACCTGAACTGGAAACCTTCAGGGATGTGGAAGGAAAAACAGAGAGGATGGGTGTACAGTGTGGCATATAGGGCAAGGTTTTGGACCTCAAACCCAAAGGTTGTGGGTTCAACTCCCACTACTGCCACTGTGTGACCCTGAGCAGGTGTCTTTACCTGCCTCTGCTCCAATGAAGAAAAAAAAAGAAAGAAATGGAACTAATTGTATCTGAAATATTGTATGCTGTTGATAAAGGCATCGGCCTAAAGAGTCAATATCACTTCGAGTGACGAGGATTTTTGAGAAGAGAGTACAACTGTGACATCTAGTGGTGAACACGAATATTACACTACTGAAGGTGAAAACTGCATAAGCAAGCTGAAAACACACAGGACAAATGGATTTAAATGACAGATGGGGACACCCCACTGAAGGGTAGAATCAATTTGTTCCTGAAAAAGGAGTAATAAAAGCATCTTAGAACACAAAAAATGCAGAACGTGGTGGCTCAGGATGCAGAGTGTGCCATATCTATCAATCTATCTGTTATATAGTGCCTTTCATCAATCTATCAATTATATAGTGCCTTTCATCAATCTATTAATTATATAGTGCCTTTCATTTATTATATAGTGCCTTTCATCGGTCTATCTATCTATTATATAGTGCTTTATATCTATATATTATATAGTGCCTTTCATCGGTCTATCTATCAATCTATTATATAGTGCTTTACATCTATTATATAGTGCTTTACATCTATCTATTATATTGTGTACCTTTCATCTTATAAACAATCTATTATATTGTGCCTTTCATCAATCTATACATTATATTGTTTTTCATTATTCTATTACAGTATATAGTACCTTTCATCTATATATTATATAGTGCCTTGCATTATTCTATCTATCTATTATATATAGTGCTTTACATCTATCTATTATATTGTGCCTTTAAACAATCTATTATATTGTGCCTTTCATCAATCTATCTATTATATTGTGTTTTTCATTATTCTATCTATTATATAGTGCCTTTCATCATTCTGTTATATAGTGCTTTTCATCTGTTTATCTATTATATAGTGCCTTTAATCAATCTATCCATCTCATACATTCGTGTTTCTTATGGCACCGGGGCGTGGTGACGTGTTCCATGGTGGTCGGACATGCAGCTATGAACTTCAGCGTCCATGTGTGAATCCTGCAACTGCAGCTCGTACTAAACACTGATACTCTGAACTTGATGATATTTCAAATATGTGTACTTGTTCTGGGAAAGAGAAAAGCAGACTGGCAATTAAATATAAAATATACACAAAAAAGGTCCCGAGTGTTACGGGTGAACGAACGAACCCACGGCGATTCCAGTGGGATGCTGATGAAATTCCGCAGAGGAGTCGGATCCGTTCGACAAACGCAGGAGACATTTCCAAAGATGGTCATGGCTGGTGACGAGACTAAATAGTACGGTGGAGACCCAGAATAGGCCCCCCAACTCTTATTTCCCAAGTTGGAAAGCTGTCAATAAGCTATGTGAGGAGCTGGCCGCCTTTATTCTCTGAGAGTGACTCAATGGTGATTAACTGTTGTTTTTTTTAAGCGACACAAAGGAATAAATCAAAAATGCCGCGTGTAGCTCTTCTCGACGGTAACTGAAGTCCAGGCGACTTTTTATTCACAGCTTAACACCCGAGGGCACTAAAATGGAGCCTTCATGAAACACCCGTCACTCTGACTTTAAATCCAGTTTAAAATGTGACACGTCACGCATGTCAGCAATGCGAAGAACGTCCCATGTGTCACACACGATGCTTTCATTTCATAACCTTGAGACCGAGGACGTGTTTATGTTGTTGGGCTGTTTTTAGTGGCGGCTTTCAGAACTCTGAGACGTCTGCTAAAGAGGGGACTCGAGTCTCGTGTCCCATAAACAGAGGGGCTTAAGTGCCCCCTAATTACTGAATTAGCAGCTCATGACAGAACATGGAGAACTCGTCGCTACATTGCTTTATTCAACACAACCTTTAATTAGATCTCATCTCATCGTCCAGGGTAGAGCGCTTAGCTCCCCAATATGACTGGACGGGCAGACGCGACTCCGTCTCCCTCTTCACATTTACCGACTGTGACAATAAGCGTGCGTACTAAACGGCCACTTTGCATTATGTTGTTGGTTTTTTTTTTAAGCAGAGTCTGTTTTTGAGGTTTATCGTTCATTTCAATTAATTTTGCCAAAGCTACGTCCTCACTGCTAAGTATGTTATTTTCACTCATGTAACACAATTTTTTTTGAGAAATGGAAGAAAGTCTTCCAATACCGTCCAGTTCGCACATTTTTACTGGAATGTGCATTGTGCTGAGCAGCAGGGACGTGCGGTCAGGGGAGGCGTCATGAAAACTAAAAAAACTAATAATGATAACGTAAAATAAACGTGTTCACTGGTCTGTGCTACAAATGTGTTTTCTATATGATTCCAATAACTTTGATCATTTTATAGTCAAATTCGCTGAATTGGCGCATGTCCTGCTCAAATACAGCGGAGAAACGCAAGGTGCGGCAGCGAGGAGGACTGCGCTCTCCTCACACACTGAAGGGATGATCCACGCGTGCCTGTCGCTGTCTCTCTGTATGTCACCAATATAATGTTTACACCCTGACTTTCCACAGTCTGGCTAATATCTTTAATGAACGTCAGTCAGTCATCGTCCAACCCGCTATATCCTAACATTGGGTCACGGGGGTCTGCCGGGGCCAAACCTAGCCATCACAGGGCACAAGGCAGGAACAAACCCCGGGCAGGGCGCCAATCCACCGCAGGGCGCACACACACCAAGGACAATTTTGGGATCGCCGGACTGTGGGAGGAAACCGGAGCACCAGAAGGAACCCCACGCAGACATTGGGAGAACATGCAAACTCCACCACTGCGCCACCGTGCCGCCCTTTAATGAATGTGTGTGACATATTTAGTCTTGCTGATCGGACATAAAACCGCAGTGAAAAGGCACAAGGTGAGACAGACAGTACCGTGGCGCCCTGAAGGGGGCGCATGTGAGCCCAACAGGTGCTCGTTGCTGCTGTTCTTCTGCGCTGAGGCGCCGATAAGTCAGCGACATCAGAAAGTCAAGTGCACTGCAGCGGGCCGTTTATTTTTATTTTTTTTTTCCGACTGACTTCCAAAATGGAAGATTAAGACTTTTAAAACTAACAGAAAATAAGGAGGAGATTTACAAGAAATTGATGGAGATTTTCGTGGAGAAGGAAATTTTTGATTTACAAATAAAGATATAGGCCATAAACGGTTTTCAACTTTATAAAAAAAAAATGGGATCAGACTAAGAAAAAACAATCCCATATTTAAAGACTACTTTTTGACCTTAAATAAAATATTTTTTTTGTTTTTCTTGTTATCCTTTTATTGAACGGTCTGTATTAAAATTGATTAAAGCATCAGAATTAAAAGCTTTTAAAAACAACTAAATATTTCAATTAAGGTCAAAATTGAAATCTGTTTTTTTGTACACCACTCTATATTTTCATTTGTATTGAATGAGTTTGAATTGAGGAATCGCAACAGCAAATTTAGAACGCATGGCGGGTGAGAAGCAAATGCGTTCTCTCCGCTGTCTGTCTCGTGTTGTTCTTTCTTAGCCAAATATGCGCCTTACCTGTGTGTGTGTGTGTGTGTGTGTGTGTGTATAAAGAATGAGATATGAAATATAACCAGTAGTCAATGTGCATGCTGGCTGCCAACTGAATAGTCAATAAGCGACTCTTTGGGGTTCATATATTTGTAAATCTGACTGAAGGCGGCGGCAGGGTGGCGCAGTGGGTAGCGCTGCTGCCTCGCAGTTAGGAGACCCGTCTGGGTTCGCTTCCTGGGTCCTCCCTGCGTGGAGTTTGCATGTTCTCTGCGTGGGTTTCCTCCCACAGTCCAAAGACATGCAGGTTAGGTGCATTAGTGATCTTAAATTGTCCCTAGTGTATGCTGTATGTGTGTGTGTGTGTGTGCCCTGCGGTGGGCTGGCACCTTGCTCGGGGTTTGTTTCCTCTCTTGCGCCCTCTGTTGGCTGGGATTGGCTCCAGCAGACCCCCGTGACCCTGTAGTTAGGATATAGCGGGTTGGGTAATGGATGGATGGATGGACTCTGAAGGAGTCACTGCACGTCCCTGTGTCCACAGTGGTGGACTTTTACTGAACTGATTTGATTCTTTTAAACCACGTGATTAAGTGAATCAGTTCATTTGATTTGTTGGATTCTTCCATAATAAAAAAGCAAAATCCTTAGATCCCTTTGAATGCATTACAAATTAAATACTTCATTATTTATATTTAACTATATATTAAAACATGCTGGTAATTCATATTGTATTGTTGCGGGGCTACATAAAATGTCACTCGTGTTTGTTTAATCTTTACAAGTGCTGTGTTTGTCGGACCTTATTTATTTTGTCTATAAAATGTCTACATACCTATAAGAGAGATCCATCGCCACATCGGCACGGACGTCACTTGTCCCCTTACGAGGTGGGCTTTCCTTTTTACTTCCGGAGGTTGTGGACATTATAAGCCGAGGCTGCACATTTTCAAAGGAGGAAGGAGTAAGGAGCCACAAGCCGACGTGATCCACCTCTTCATCACCGCTTATCCGGCTTCTCCCGGTAATATCGTATTTACGACTTTTTCCATCATCTACTTCTCAGGGCTGTCGGACTGCTAAACAGGAGTCATCAGTGAGACTGCATTGTCTCGCACTTTGAAACGCTGCTGTTTGAATTCGGGTTTTCTGTCATTGTCATTATTTGGGACTTGGTCGCCTTTCATTAAATTTCTCATCTCCACATTTCCGTGATTTCATTGGACTTTTTTTTTTGTGTATGTGAGATGTCTGTTTTTCGTTTTGTAATTGATATGTTTTCTGGTTAAGACAAGGGGAGGGTGAGGCCATGTCATTTTTTTCCCCCTTCTCTCTAACACTATATATTTGCACCGGTTTCGGAGAAAAACATGGATTTCTCTGTGTTATATTTCATTCTTTTTCCAGGGGCGGAGTGGTGGCTCTCAGGCTAAGGATCTGCGCTGGTATCCCGAAGGTTGCCGGTTCGAATCCCCATCACTGCCAAAAGCCATCCTACTCTGCTGGGCCCTTGAGCAAGGCCCTTAACCTGTAATTGCTCCAGAGAAGCTGTAATATGGCTGACTCTGCGCTCTGACCTCAAGGTGTATGCGAAAACTAACAAGTTCCTAATACAAGAAATAGTATAAAGCAAAATAAAGGACAAAAAAAACTCCAAAATATTAATTTTTATTTTACATCCTGATCCTTTTAACTGTGCCTGACTGAGCGGACGGTAGGAAAGGGACGAAGGGGTAAGTACGGTTCGACGTGGCCAGGTCCGGACCCGGACAAGTCCAGCTAACTTACTGCCATCCGAGTTTAATCACAGTTGTTACAGTATAATGTTGACCTCTTTGAAAGCTTGAAGCTTGACAATATGGTGAAATTGTTTAAATAAAAGAGGGCACTAAGCTTGAAAATCGTAACTGAGCAAGAATTTTGCAACTCATTCTCGGGTAATCATTCAGTGATTCACTTTGTGAACCAAATGAACAAGAATCGCAGTAATCATTCTCATGTAATGGTTCAGTTCAGCAAATTAAAATGAAAGGGAATTGTGTGACTCATTCTCAGGTAATGATTCAGTTCACCAATCAGATGAAAGGGAATTGTGTGACTCATTCTCGGGTAATGATTCAGTGCGACTCATTCACAAATCACGTGAGTCATTCTTGGGTAATGATTCAGTTCAGCAAATTAAATGAAAGGGAATTGTGTGACTCATTCTCATGTAATGATTCAGTTCACCAATCAGATGAAAGGGAATTGTGTGACTCATTCTCAGGTAATGATTCAATTCACCAATCAGATGAAAGGGAATTGTGTGACTCATTCTCGGGTAATGATTCAATGTGAATCATTCACAAATCACGTGAGTCATTCTTGGTTAATGATTCAGTTCACCAATCAGATGAATGCGAAATGTGTGACTCATTCACAAATCAAATGAAGAAGGATCACATGACTCCTGACTCGTTCTCATGTAATGGTTTGGTTCAGCAAATTAAACGAAAGAATTGTGTGACTCATTCTCAGGTAATGATTCAGTGCGACTCATTCACAAATCACGTGAATCATTCTTGGGTAATGATTCAGTTCACCAATCAGATGAATGTGAATTGTGTGACTCATTCACAAATCAAATGAATGAGGATCCCATGACTCCTGACTCGTTCTCATGTGAATGTTCGGTTCAGCCAATCAAATGAAAGAGAATTGTGTGAGTCATTCACAAATCAAATGAACTACGAGGGGGGTACCCAAAAATAACCGGAATCTGTACCTGGCGCACAATCTCGACTTAGTTGCGAATTTCGCCGCTTGGTGTGGCACACTTACGGTATTCTGTGGCAGTCTGCTAAGTGGCGTTGCGCTGCATTTTCGTACGCCATTCCGTGTCGGTTTTTCTTGGTGCTTATTAAACATGTTCTGCGATTTTTGTGATGGGTGATCATAAAGAACAGCGAGTCTGCCAGCAGCCGAGACTGTAGTGAGGCTTGACACTGCTTTTAAAGAGGAAGCTTTGAGTAAAACGCAGGTCTACGCATGGTTTTTGCATTTCAAGTGAGGGGAAATGTCAGTTGAAGACCAACCAACCAATTAGGAATGACGAAAATCTTGAAAAAGTTTGCAATGCAATTAACGAAGATCGTCATCGGACTATTGAAGAGATTTCGGTATTGACTTGTGTGTCTTGGAGTTCTTGCCACCTTCACTACTCACCTGATCTTTGTTCCGTGCGACTTTTTCTTGTTCCCACATATTAAAAAAAGAGGGGGCGCTGCTGCTGACACGGTCTCCTGTTTCAGTTATGTCTAATGCCCGCCTTCTTCCCCAAGATGGCTCCACCCCTCCCAGAAGGATGGCGGCTCACTCCGGAACCAAACGGCAAAAGAGGCGGAGCTGCCATTAACACACCGTATTGTGTACCTTCTAGAAGCTGGACAATTTGCCCGTGAACATATTGTTTTTTCTTTGGCAAATGCCAACGAAGCAACAGGGTAGCCCAGCGGATGCCCCCACTATGCCTGCTGGCTCTCTTGCTGTCTCAAGGACTTGGAACTTTCTTTGTTTTGTTGTTTGCTTGGGATTGCAGAACTAACTTTGGAGTTGTTCTTCTTCAGTTATCTACAGACATTTGATTTCTTTGGGCTTTGGTGTGTATGGTGACAGCATAAGAGATGACATTAAAATGCTGTACATGTTTGTGTGCAAATCGGTTACACCCGAGAGGACTGAAGGCTTTTGCACGCCGCTGTACGCGTTTCTAAATGTCCCACTTTGCTTGGCTGGGGCTCATCACAGCATGTACTGCAAGTAAGGCTCTCATTTTCCTGAACTCGCTCTGAACTGAACCCATGACGCTTGGCTAAACACGGCACACTGGCGTGCCAAGACGCTTCACAGCGCTGACCCTTGCTGTCACTTAACGCTTTGTTTCAATTAGTGCCGCGTCACACGTCTGGCACGATGCCCGAAAGGCAAAAACACAACACAGAGTGAAGCTCCCCAGTTCTCCGTTACTCACCTAACAGCGTGACCTCTTGCGTGATTCCATAGATGTCAATGAGTGCCCACAGGGGACCCCCGACGTTAACCCCACAGTGAAAGAGAACAGGATCCCCGTCGTTGACACTGTAGAAAACTCTTCCGTGCCTGTCCATCCAGAAGGCCAATACATTGTCCTTCAGAGCCAGTCTCTCCGGCAGAGCCTTTGCCCAGTAGCCGGGACGGGTCACCAGATCGGGACAGGCGTATTTGGGGATGTCAGCAGGGTTCAGCTTGCCGGGGTCCATGCTGGTGAATCCAAACCGCAAAGCCCCACTCCATCCCGTGTGCACCGATGAGAGACGCAGACTGACTTTTTCATAAACCCGTATGGGCCGCTGGGTGAAGGTAACTCCGTTGCAGAAGCTGTTTTTCCGGACGGCCCTCCTTAGTTGCGAATCGAGGCGGATATTCTTGCCCTTCGCCTGGGGGTGAAAGCGGGGTTGCTCGTTACTGAGGTTGGCGCTGGGTACCAGTGATCTCCGCTCGGTGCTGTTGCCCGGCAGCGTGTAGTACTGTCTGGTTGGGATCGTGCGGCGCTGTGGACTGACGTCTGAGGAGAGAACACAAAGACATGAGAGGATGTTAGAAGGCGTCACTAAGAATGGAAGGAAGGATTAACTGACTGAAAAAAGAAAGAGAGACTGACTGTGTATTAGACATTAACTTTTAAACGGGTTAAAACCAACGCGGCATCCCATCCTGAAGAGTACCTATATAATAAATATGACAAATATAATAAATGTGAAAAAAAAAGAATAATATTTACTGGAAATTACAAGGGAAATGAAAAAGAAGCAAAGACAATAAATGTGCATAACCACAAAAACTGGTAGTCTTCGTAAATAAAAAATGCAGTCAGGAAGATTCTTCACAGAATCGAAGTCCTTCCAGTGATCCCCAAAAATCTCTATAAAGTCAGGTCAGGTCAGGGAGCAGGCACTGGTACCCACAACACGATGAAACAGCTCAGGATCCCAGTTGGCAACCTCCCCAGCCAGACACGTGGTCCAGTGCCACCCTCCAGAAACGACTCTCTCTATCTGCCACAGCCAGGTGTTATGTGGGCATCTCCCCTTGGCCTGGTCCAGCCGCTCAGGTCCTCAACAATGAGGATCACCCTCGGGTAATGGCGCCACATGGCCGTAGTGCTGTAACAATGCAGGTCATGTGCCTCATTCGGGACTCCGTGAGCAAAACACTGGCCACACGTTACCCCCTGGGGTGCCATTCCCGTTCGCCTTCTCCAACTCTAAACTTTCTCTCTGCCCTTTATCCTCCACTCCCTTTTCTCTTTCCTTGTCTCTCTTTCTTACGCTCCACATTAAAGGCTGTTGCAGGTGCGATTACTTGATTGCCATCCCGGTCAATCAGACTGCCCACACGTGCCAGCAAGGCAACGCACAGACGGCTGACCGGCTCTCATAAACCCGGAGATGAAGTTGGGTGGTCTTTGGCAGACGGCTCGCACTTGCCCCCACTCCCCGTTCATTATTTAATTAAATGGCCAGTTTGTCTGTGCCACGGACCCGCTACACCACACCCCATATCCAGACAAATTAGCAGCTTCTGGTTTCTGGGTGCCCAGATCACCCACTGCCTTTTGTTGAGTCAGTCTGCATAGTCAGATAAGCGTAGCAAAGGCAAAAGAGAACCAAAATACCAGTGACCATCCAGCACTGCGCTATTGAAAGTCTCCGGACCAGAATTCGTCAGAGTGTGGTTTGATAACCTGACTCGCCAGGATCACAGACCCCTCCAGAGGACCCTCCTTGCAGCTTCTCAAATCACTGGGTCAGACCTTCCACAGCTTCATACCATCTTCTCTACCAGATGTCTGAGGAGAGCCAAGTCCATCATCTCTGATGACAGCGTCTCCGTTCATCTCCTGTTTTCACTTCGGCCTTCTGGGAAAAGCAACGCCAGAGCCTACCCATTAGTTCCCGCCGCTTCAGTGACAGGTTCTTCATGCAGGTCACAAGGGCACTGAACTCCCAGTAACCCGGTCCTACCCGCCCCTTCACCGTGTACTGTACACCCCTGTTGATTTCTGTATAGCTGGCTCTGCTACCCGGCGGGTGGGAAATTGAAGTAATCAAAGCAGACCTCAGTGTTAATTTTTGCAGTGCATTTATCTAAATTTCAGGACGGAAGGATGGACTAAGTGGGGGCATCACCCAGCTGGAACACCTTATGATTCCCATCCTGAGTGGGATGCCTGAAGGCTACAGGAACCAGTAAGAGAGGACCATAGGGAGCGGTTCATCTCCCACTATATGAGGTGGCAGCATCCCTCACGTAGAGTCCGCTGCAACATGAGGACAAGTGAGAGTTGGGGGGGCAGCGGGCGACACTCGTTGAGGGGAGAAGGAGAGAGAGAACTTGAGAGTCTGTACATTGGCTGTAATTGTAATTGTATTGAGCCGAGTGGCTTGAAAGTCCTTTATTTTAGAAGTGGAGTTGAGTCGTGTGTGCATGGGGTGTGGGGGCTCACTATATATCTATTGTGACGGGTGGCCACGGCCATTACCCGGCTGGGACGCCAGCTGGACAGATGGACCAGGGGAGAGAGCATCCACAAGGCACTACCTTCCCCGGGACGATAAGAGGGCAGCCATCTGGGGTAGATTCCCGCAGGGCATGCTGGAAGTTGGAGTTTGGCACAGCCCTGTTGGGTTTCGTGAGGGGCCGCTAGGAGGAGCTGTAGAACCCCATTTTGGGTTTCCATCTCACCTAGGAGGCATTCCAGTTAAACCTGATGAGCCTCCTGGAACACACCCAGGCGAAACATACAAGGAGCCAGAGTTGGGTGAAAGAGGGGGGAGTGGAGGTGGAAAGGAGGGGAAAATAAGGAAGAAGGGACTGTGTATTCGGTGCTGTATTGTATTGTGCTGCTGTGGGGAGCGAGGGAAAAACGCTTCCCCACTTGAAAATAAATGTGCGGCGTGTTGAAACCCGCGTGTCTCTGCCTGTCTGTGTCAGGATTGGGGCGGCTGAAGAGCCACTGGTTTCCACTATATACTGTGTTATATATACTAGGGAGCTACACGCCCTGCTCGCTTCGCTCGCCAACCCCTCTGGCCTGCGCTACATACCAGCCACTTCGCGTCTCTGTCGCTCACGTATGCGGATTTCACTTTCAACAAACAACAAATCTTTTAATTCTCATGGATTCACCTCTTCATCGGTAAGAAACACTACTTTTCCCCCGATGGTAACACGAATTAGACGATCTACAAGTCTCAGACTTACAGTTTAAATCTGAACAATATATTCGATCTCTTTTCACTGATCAGTGATTTCACAGAGTAATAATTTCCATTTGTTTGCGCTAATGTGATCTTTACTATCTGTGAAGGACAGCCGGGTCCCATGCCCGGCAGCAACGCCTCTGCGGGTTATGTTCCGGGGGAGCTGCCATGGGAAGTCCAATATCTCCCCCGGGACGCTTGGTGGCAGCCTCCCTGGCCGACGGTGACTCCCCAACCACCTGCAGGGCTCCATGGGAGATGGAGTCCTCCACAGCTTGGTTGGGGCCCGGCGTGGCCGCTAGGGGGAGCTACCTGCTTCCCACAGCCCGGCTGGACGAGCTTTCAGCCCCACCCGGAAGTGTAATTAGGACCAGGTGGTTAATCACCTGGAACGCTTCCGGGTGGGCTATAAAAGGGCCCAGCCACCACCACTCGAGGAGCCAGAGTTATGAGGAAGGAGATGAAGCTTGCCTTGGAGGAGTGGTGGAGAATTGTGGTCTGTGTTGTGCTTTGTTTGGTGCTTTGGGACTGTGTTTGGGCTGTGTGGCACGGGGAAGACGTGTCACACAGCTGAAGAAAAATAAAAGCCTGTGTGTTTTGTACACGTTGCCTCTGTGTGGTCTGTGCCGGGTCGGGCGCTATATAGCGCCTTTTACATATCATTTTTTTGAGACTTACAAATTTTCGTACTTCCATTATCTCGAACCTGCTCTTCATGTGTATCACGCCAACGTTTTTGAATTCTTTACGACATTCTACTTTGTCATCTACTCTTTGTCTTTTATTTCCGGCCCTGGGCCTGGTTAAATCTCTTGGCACAAAGCCATGTCTCACGGGACATCTCTCTGAAAAAGTCACGTCTTGTCCCAGGATTTTTTAATTATAATATATATATATATTTTTTATTGTAGTGGATGGCTGGGGCCAGGGCCGTTCTTTGGCATGGGCGAGCAGGGCAGTAGTCCCATGATTCGAGAGTTTTTTTTTTGTATATCAACGCAAGCTACATATCTGTACTACGAAGTTTAATGCTAAGCTTACTGCCCTTTCCCAGGGCAGGGACGCTGCAACAGGGAACTGGGGCTTTGGGCATTCACTATGGCCAGGGCCCTGCACAGGCGGAGCCTTGTTATGACACGCCCCCACATGGAGGAGACCATTCCGTTCCAGACCACGGTTGCATCATGAGCGTGGACTTCTTCCCGTGTTTTTCTGTCGCGTATGACGCTTTCTTCCTTTTTTCGCATTCTCGCATTGGCCTTATCGTACTCCGCTCATAACTGCGTCTTATTCACGTTAGCAGTTTTGCACGTACCATATTAATATGAAACGCAGTTATCCATCCGGTGCTGCTAAAAGAAAGAAAAAGGCAGACGATGTAGCCTTTATTGAGACACAAAAAGGAGCTTCGCTACTGATTCCTTTCAAAACCGACTAGCAGTAAGCAACGAGTAACATACCAGTTACTGTCACTGCTGGGGAGCGCAGCTTTTCTAAGCCAAAGATAATCAAGAATTACCTCAGGACGACCATGTTACAACAACGATTGAATGCTTTAGCATTAACGTCCATTGAGCGAGATGTTGTCCAATCGCTTGATTACTCGCCATTAGTGTTAAAGTGCGAAACGTTGATTTCATTTCTTGAGCTTTATTCTGGAATGTTCTTTAGCCCAAGTTTAAAAAAAAACTCACTTTTTAATTGTGACAAAAAAATAAATAAAATGCTCTAAAATTGATAAAAATATGCACCACTGCACTGCACATTTTGCACATGCTGGGCTTAGCTACATACCTCCACGCGGTGCCCAGTGGAAACAGGTCAGATCTGGCTGAACTGTAAGCTAATACTTCACGCATTAGGACCACCACAGTCTAATTATGCCCAGGGCCCCCAATGTCCTAGGAACGGCCCAGCTGGGACACCTGGAGGATTAAAAGACTCGGAGAGAGACAATATACCTCCCCCGGGACACGAGAGGGCAGCACCCCTGGTTTGTGCTGGGGCCGCGGGATCAGGGCTTGGAAGCTCAACCCTGTTGGGGCCCATGACCACCACCAGGGTGCGCCTGGTCAATTTGTGGAGCCCAGGACGGCAGTACTTCCGTCACACTGAGGAATATAACGAGAAGAAGATCTGGGTCCCCATGCAGCACGGCCGCCACATTTGGAAGTACTGCCGGAGGTTAATGGAGCAGAACCTGGACCACATCTGGGGGTTGGCGAGCAAAGCCCCCTATTGTATAGGGTGGTCCAGATCTAATTATGCAATTTTCATTACGGTATAACTTATTAAGTTTATTACATAGAAAATCCCGGATTATCGAGAAGTGTGCGAACCGACGACATGAAGAATCGTCCTCGCATAAATCAAAGCCATCCAGACGATCTGGATCTACATAATCAGATCTGGACTACCTTGTATACACACATATATATATATATAATGTATGTATGTTGTGGCGGGCGGCTGGGACACCCCTGCTGCATATGTTCTGGGGGAGCATCTAAGGGCTCCTCAGTACCTTCCCCTGGTACGCTTGGTGGCAGCCTCCCTGGCAGACAACGGTGCCTCAGTTTCCCATGGGGCTCAATGGGAGATGGAGTTCTCCACAACCCTGTTGGGATCTGGGGTGGCCGCCAGGTGGTGCTGCATGGGTCCCTGAGCCGGCCTGGACAACTCTACAGCCCCGCCCGGAAGTGCAATCAGAAGCAGGTGATCAAACACCTTGAGGACTTCCGGGTGGGCTATAAAAAGGGCCAGTAACTGCCACTCTGGCCCAGAATCGGGAGGAAGAGGACGAGGTTGCCAGGAAGGAGTGGTAGTGCCAAAACGGGAGTGTGGTTGCTTGTGTTTAAGTGCTTTGGGACTGTGTCATGCCTGTGGGATTCACGGGGAAGATGTGCCCCACAGGTGAAGAAAAATAAAGTCTTCTTGTGTTTTTACACGTGCCTCAGTGTGAGTCTGGGCCGGGTCGGGCGCTATACAGTGTCTAATTCACAATATATGTATGTGTATTGTGATATATGGCCGGAAGTTTATCCCGGATAATACCCCACACCGCTAGATGGAGTCCTCTCTGCAACATGGAGGGGCCCCGAATTCCAGCAGGGCATCATGGACATGGAGTTTTACTTCACAGCCCTGCTGGATACCGTGGGGGCCACCAGGGGACACTGCAGGGAGGCACAAATATTTTTATGGCCCAAAAGTACTCCCTAATCATGGGGACGGAAGGAATGAAGTACTTCCAGGCTGAAGAAGAAGCAGTTTTCATCTGACCCAGAAATGCTAGGAAATCACATGGACTGAGGGAAAGAAGCACTTCCTGGGTCAGGGAATATAAAAGGACGATGGGAAACCCCAGCAGACTGAGTCGGAGTTGGGAGGAAGTGTGACGGAGCTGCTGGGTGGAGAGGAGGATTGTTTATTATTGTTATTGTGATTATTATAATGGAGGTGGAGGTGCTTTGTGCACATTATTGTAAAAATAAATAAATTATTGGGACTTTTACTTGGTGTTTGGATGTATTGTCTGCGGGGTTCAGGGGTCAACAGCGACCCCTACTGTCACAGTATATAGATAGATATATATATAGTCACACATATCTCTATATCTGTAAGACAAGGATGGACTGGCATTCTGAGTGGGATGGATGAGCAGCTACCCAACAGAAAAGTACAGAAAACTGTCTCCATATTTCCATAAAATGAGCACTGACAAGTGACGTGGTTCCCTCAGGGTCACACAGGGATGCGCTCATATAGCACCTTCTCATACTGAACACCATCTCAAGGCGCTATACAGGTGCAGTGCATTTATTCTTTATTCACCTTTAACCACTTCCAGTTTCAGCCAGTGGTATGAACTGAACCAGTGACACTGTGTTGTTCAGTCTAACCACGAAGCCATGCTTGGCATCTTCTGGCTCCAGTGAGGGATGGCAACCCCCTCATGTCGACAAGCCACTTATTTTAGAGAACCACGTACCTGGAGATGTGTGGCGACACGCTGCATGTTGATTTGTGCACACAAGTCAGAATTCTCAGGAATCCATTCACGGGACAAGGAGGACCCTATAAGCCAGTAAAAAGTCGCCCACCACTCTCAGCATGACACATTTTCAACAATCAAAAAAGAATCAATACAATTAAAATCTGTCTGAGCCCAGGACTGAGCCTGAACCTGCTGGTATCAGGACTTTTGTTCATGATGCTGAAGTACAAATCTGTGGTTTTTAAAGTAGCAAACTAAAATAAACAAACTGAACACTAGGTGTCACTGTAGGGCCAAAATCTCCCAGTCAGTTCAGCAATGACACCCAACAATAACAAATGCAAAAGGAGGCAAAAAAAAAAAAAAGGACTATCGGTGTATTAAAAATGAACAAATGCAAAGAATATCTCAGTCCAGGAAGGTTTTACACAAAGAAATCAAAAAAGACAAAACCATCAAAATTCAAATATCTTCTACAGATATAAAATACTACGGGCTGTCAGTCTGCCACACAAAAACACAGAGCCTTGAACCTTCATCTTGGCCTTAAGCAAGAGCTCATTCCAACAGATGGCACATCAGAAACGTTTGTAGTAATAATGTGTACTGCATTTGTTGTTCCAAAAGATGGTGCATCATTAATATTTCTAGTAATACAATGCATGGCATTTGTCATTCCAACAGATGGCACATTGTTAACATTTATAGTAATAAAATCCATGGAATGTTATTCCAACAGATGGTACATCACTAACATTTATAGTAATAAATTGCATTGCGTAGTCATTCCAACAGATGGCACATCACAAACATTTGTAGTAATTAAAGCAAAACTGACCAATCAGATTAAAGCAAAACTGATCAATCACACCAAAGTCAAAATTACCAATCAGATCAAAGTCAAACTGACCAATCATATTAAAGCCAAACTGACCAATCAGATTAAAGCCAAACTGACCAATCAGATCAAAGTCAAATTGACCAATCAGATTGCTCTGAAGGGCTGGACATTCACCGAGTTTGTCTGTCCTACTGGCAGAATCCCATTTGCTGCCACATACTCGGGGACAGCTTTAAGAAGTATCTGGATGTGACACTGTATTGAGTGGTGGACTGAATGGTCTCCTCTTAGTTGTCACTGTAAGAAATGTGGGCCCTGTGGTGGACCCCCACCAACTCAACCAGGTCCACACTCACAGGGAGAAAGCGACCTGACAACATAAGCGCCGGCTGGAGTTGCCAGCAAGCGCTTTGTGGTTTTCAAGGGTGACATTTAAATTCAGCCCCTAAAATCTGCACATTTCTTAAAAGCTAAAGACGTGGGAGCTTCACAGCTCATTTCTAATGGCGTGCATCATCGGCGCCTTGGCACTCTCAGCGGCTTGGCGCGTCCGTCTAATGAATGAAGAGCCAGAGCCATCGCTTGTAGCGTAGTTCGTGTTGTCATTTCGGTTTCCCATTCATGTGTTTACAGAAGCCGTCCACACCCCCGCATTGGGAGAGAAGCCATAGACAAAATATCTGCATGCCAAGAATGAAACGGAACAATCTGGGCACAGGTGCCAACGGAAGCGGAGATGTGGTGACAGACGAGCCCGCTTCTTAAAAGTCGTCACCTTTCTGTTCTTTGTGAAGTGTGGGCAAATTGTTTTTTCCACTTTTTGCTTTCTCACTGGGCGGCAGGTTGGCACAGTGGTTGGCACTGCTGACTCACCGCTCCAAGCTCAGGATTTGTGTTTTTTCAATATTTTTTTGTTTCCATTTTGAATACTCCAGTTTTCTTCCACATCCCAAAGATGTGCTGGTTTGGCCAAGTGGTGAACCTAAACGGACCTCTTGGGAGTCACTTTGCTCTTTTAAGTGGGCAGCTGACCCTGTGATCAGTATTATTTAAGACTAAATGCCACTCGGTCAAACTTGTATTTATGTCCTTCATTATCCTCCAGGCACAGAGGCATACTGCTTAGCACTGAAACCTCACAGATCCTGGGTTCAAATCCTGTCCTTGTCAGTGTGGAGTCTACATCTTCTCTGGCTGCTCCTCTTCTCTTCCTCTTCACTCCGCAAAGACTTCACTGGAGGATTTGAACTGACCGTGAGTGAGTGGGACCCGTGATGGACCACCTCCTGCCTTGTGCTCAAAGCTGCTGGGATCGGCTCTAGCATCACATAACAACAGGCTGAATTACAGAGCGCAAGTGCCACAGGGGACAGACGGGCATCCTTGATGGATGACAGCATGACTTTGTGATAAAATGGAAGGTGCCAGGGGATTGACAAGCAGAAGCCAGGAGCAGTTCAATCCCCCACATGTTAGGTAGAAGGTTTCCACTGGAGGCGTCCCAACTTGGACACTCGCAGGGGTTCATTAGGACTGGAGTCTGGAGGTGCAGCCCTGTGGGGGTCCCTGGGTGCCGCAATGATGAGGTGCTGGCAAGGAGAACTACTCTGGGCTCCATCTCCTTTGGCTCAACATATAGGAGGAAGGGCAGATAAACTAAACAAAGACCGTTAGATATGGCCACACAACACTGGCCAGATGAGCCACAGACATCAACATTAACAAAAATCAGACCAGGACTTCCCTGTTTAGCTGCAAAAACGGGCCTCACCCCGGGCAGCCCTGCTCCAAACTCCAAAGGCAGGCTTCAAGACCTGCACAGGCCCAAAATGGGTCCCTAAAGCTGTACTGCCAGGTCTTGGCTACCCTCAGTCTGGAACTGGAGACACAGGGCTTGTGAATGGATGGACGGCGACCTCTCTGTGCTCACTGATTGAAATCGATGTGTGTGTGCACTCGGAGTCTGCCGTTTTACCAAAATGAAACAAAATTAATTCTCAATAAATCTGCTACATTGTGAGGTACCAGCTTCTCATTGGGAGGTGCATGGAGAATGTCAGCAGAGCTTTGGATCAATGAAGTGTTGCTAAGGATCTGCACTGGTATCCTGAAGGTTGCAGGTTCGAATCGCCGTCACTGCCAAAAGAGATCCTACTCTGCTGGGCCCTTGAGCAAGACCCCTAACCTTAAAAATTGCTCCAGGGGCGCTCGCTGTACAATGGCTGACCCTATGCTCTCACCCCAAGGGGTATGCGAAAAAATGAGAAATTGTATAAGGCGAAATAAAGAACAAAAAAAAATCTATATATATAAAATGACGTTTGACTGACTGACTGACTGAATTAAATACATAGAAAAATAAATAAATAAATAAATGAATAACAAAAGCCACTAAATTAAGAATACCCTCCATCCCCTCCAGGAGGCGCTCTCTTGGTGCACATTTATCCACAGGCTCATTCCACCACGGTGTAATAAGAAACACCTCTGGGGGTCTTTTCTGCCCCCTGCTATCAGGCAATTCAACGCTTCCACCCAACGTACTTATCAAGTACGTTTACTCATTTATTTATTTACTTATTGATTGATTGATTGGCTGTTGTCACACACGTACGCATAGGAGGAAGCTGAATGGACCAAAGTAAGGTAATTCCACGCCAGGCCAGAGGGTGGCAGGGTGCACTAAACCTTCCTCTATTATTTCTGCAGACCAAATACGGGAAATTCTGGCCTAACAACACCATGTCCAGCTCCAAGAAGGATGCCACTTCCGGTTCCGCCCTCATGAACATCACTTCTAGTTTCCGGATCTTAATGACATCACTTCTGGCTCCCAGTCAAATTTTGTGTACCTCAGTTCAGTCTGGAACTCAAACTTATGCACATCAGTGGCAATTTTCACACCCTTTTGCAGTCTGGGGTAATATACAGGTGGCTGCCCCAAACCTTTTTGTGTGTGTCGTGGCTGGTTCTTTCACACTGTATTCTTAGTCCTATGCGTCTGTATTCTTGCTTTTTATGTTTCTGCATCTGTATGCATTGGAATTTCCTAATGGAATTAATAAAATTGATCTTATCTTAACGACCTCAGTGGCACAATCAGGCCTTACCCCAAGCAACCTGACCCCAAACTTTGAAGGCAAACTTCAGGTCCTGCACATAGGCTCAAAATGGGGTTTAGGCTTTCAAAAGTTCCAAACTCTGAAAGTACTCATAAAAATGCCCTCCAAAAGAGTGGATAACCATTAAAACCACTGGCTTGAAAAATGCAAAAACAAAATAATGTCCCTAAAAATGTAAAGAATTTCAAAATAATAAAAGATGTGCAAAAACAATGCAAAACAAGGCAGAACACCTAAAGGGTTTACCGAAAAGGTCAGTCCAATCCCCGTAATCCAACTCAGAGTCCAAAAAAACTCAAGGACTCCCAAGAAAGATGCTTCTGCTGCAGATCTCAGTGCCGACCCGCTGCTTTGCATATAAAGGCAGTGTGGTGGTCATGGTGGCCCCGCCCTCTGAAACACTACCTGGAGGGGACAATGCTGACTTGCAAGAGACAATAATAGGAATTAAATGACAGGGAGATGCACATCGTCAGAACATGCCGAGGTCACAACTGAGAGCCAGTCGCTCATATGGGTTCATATCTGGAAGCCCAAATAACCTGGAAATGCTTGGGTCAACCTCAAAATTATTTCTTGGAGGTCATCAGCAGTGTCAAACACAAAGAGGCGTTCAGGACACTGACCTCTCTGTGCTTGTGGATTGAACTTCATCCATGATCTGGGAGTCTGCGGTTTACTAGAATGAAAAAAAAAAGAATTCTCAATAAATCCGCTCCATTCTGGCTGTCTAATCAGGTGGCCCCACCTCCTTTGGCTCAACATACAACAGGAGGGACAGATAAATCAAACTAAGGCTGTTAGATACAGCTACACAAAACTGACAAAAAAAGTCTGAACAGGCTCTCAAAATCAGCAACAACCAAAATCAGACCAGGCCTTAGAAACAGGCCTCACCTCAGGCAGCCTGGCCCTAAACTCAAAAGGTAAGCCTCAAAGCCTCTCATTTTACTGTTCAGAATCCGCCACTCAGTAGTATGTAAGGAATCTCATGGAGGATGTTTAGCAAAGGAATGGAACTTCGAATGATCTGCAACATGTAAAGTAAAAAGGAATCGATGCGCTGAATTAAGTACACAGTATATCCTTCTTTCAGCTGCTCCCATTAGGGGCTGACACAGCAGTTCAACTATTTCCATATCTTCATGTCCTCGTCATCTCGCTCTGTCACACCCATCACCTGCATGTCCTCTCTTACCACATCCATAAACCTTCACTTAGGCCTTCCTCTTCTCCTCCTGCCTGGCAGCTCTATCCTTATCACCCATCTCTCCTCCTCACATGTCCAAACCAACACAATCGCGCCTCTCTGACTTTGTCTCCCAATTGACCAACCTGAGCTGACCCTCTAATGTCCTCATTTCTAATTCTGTTCATCCTCGTCACAATCAATGCAAATCTTAGCATCTTTAACTCTGCCACCTCCAGCTCTGTCTCCTGTGCCACCGTCTCCAGCCCATATAACATAACTGGTCTCACTACCATCCTGTAGACCTTCCCTGTCACTCTTGGTGATACCCGTCTGTCACCAATCACTCCTGACACTCTTCTCCACCCACTCCACCCTGCCTGCACTCTCTTCTTCACTTCTCTTGCACAATCCTCATTACTCTGTACTGTTAATCCCAAGTATTTAAATTCATCCACCTTCACCAACTCTACTCCCCTCATCCTCACCACTCCTCTGACCTCCCTCTCATTCACACACATGTATTCTGTCTTGGTGGTCCTACTGACCTTCATTCCTCTCCTCTCAGATCTCCACTTCTTTAGGGTCTCCTCAATCTGCTCCCTACTATCGCTGCAGATCACAATGTCATCAGCAAACATCACAGTCCACAGGGACTCCTGTCTAATCTCGTCTGTCAGCCTGTCCATCACCATTGCAAATAAGAAAGGGCTCAGAGCCGATCCCTGATGTAATCCCACCTCCGTCGCTCCTACCACAGACCTCACTACTGTCACACTCCCCTCATACGTATCCTGTACAACTCTTACGTACTTCTCTGCCACTCCCGACTTCCTCATACAATACCACAGCTCCTCTCGGTCACTCTGTCATTTGCCTTCTCCAGGTCCACAAAGACACAATGCAACTCCTTCTGGCCTTCTCTCTCTGCTTCTCCATCAACATCCTCAGAGCAAACATCACATCTATGGTGCTCTTTCTTGGCATGAAACCATCCTGCTGCTCAGTAATCATCACCTCGCTTCTTAACTGACCTTCCACTACTCTTTCCCATAACTTCATGCTGTGGCTCATCACTTTTATCCCCCTGTAGTTACTGCAGTCCTGCACATCCCCCTTATTCTTAAATATCGGCCCACCAGTTCACTTCTTCTCCACTCCTCATCATCCTCTCTCTTTCCAAGATTCCATTAAACAATCTGGTTAAAAACTCCACTGCCATCTCTCCTAAACACCTCCATGCTTCCACAGGTATGTCATCAGGACCAACGGCTTTTCCATTCTTCATCCTCTTCATCGTTGTCCTTACTTCCTCCTTGCTAATCCGTTACATTTCCCGATTCACTCTCTCCACATCATCCATCCTTCTCTCTCTCTCTCAATCACAACAAAAAAACAAAACAGCTTATGACCCTAACAGCAGGTGGCTCAGCGGTCTCTGCAGCTTTATGTCAAAAGCCCCACAAGAGCGGAATGGAAAACTGGGTTGTGTCATTTTAAGCATCTGATGATTCCGTTAATTCATGGATTCCATTCATCACTGTGACGCCCACACACAAGCCTCTCTCTGTCAAGCAATAAAACAATCAGAGTAGAAAGCCTTAGACATACTGAGGCCCTAGCAACTAAATAATGCATCCTTCTTAAAACGCCTCCACTTAAAATGTGCTGTTATGGTGGTCTCAGGTTTCTGGGCACTTATTAAATCTTTACTGTAGGCAGGAAATGCATTTAAATTATAGGCCAGCATGTTGCCTAGTGTCATACTAAAGGGGCTTTAATGAAATAACATTCCTGCTCTCGATAAAGGCCCACTCAATTTCGCCCTCACGTCCAGGCCATAAGCAGCTAAAGCAACATTAGAAACCTCCAAAGGGTGCACCACCATGGGCGGGTCGTAGACCTCCCACTGCAAAGCCAGCAGGTCCACCTCGGTGTGGTTTCGTCCTTCCTGAGATGTTCAAGTTCAGTCAGCTCCGTATCTTCTCTGACTGGCAGGCCTGCACTTCTGTCCGTTACACATCAGGGAACAATCAAGTGGTCACTCCGTGTTAAAGGCAGCGTCCTCTTCATGCAAAACAACCAACCCTGACTTCATATTGCGACTTTCCATAGCACATGCTGTTTCTGGTCAACCACGTTTTCATTTATATAGCATGTTGTCTCGAGGTACTTCAACTTCTGTATATAGCACCTCTCGTATCAAGCTATCCTTTCAAATACAGTGCTCTTCATGGCCAATGCCTTTGTAGACAGGGCCTTTCATGTCATTCTAACCTTTAGTATATGCTGACTTTTACATCTGTCTGTCTCTTTGGATATCAGGTCAGGTCAGGTGGGGGGAGTACAGCACATTACCGCACCCACCACACTGTGAAGCACCTCAGGATCCTGATTGCCAACCCCACCAAGCAGACACGTGGTCCAGTCCCACCCTCTGGAAATGACTCTCTCTATCTGCCACAGCCAGGTATTACGTGGACGTCCCCTTGGCCTGGTCCAGTCGCTGAGGTCCTCAACAATGAGGTTCACCTTCGGATAATCGCACCACATGGCTGTAGTGCCGTAATTGACGTCCCCTCATAATGCAGGTCATGTGACTGTGAGCAACACAAAGTCAAACAAGTGGGACCCAAGGATTCTCCGAAGAGACACACATGAAGGTCACTGGATAGCGTCCATGTCTCACAAACAGACTCTAAAGATTTGGACCTTCGCCCATGTGCAGAGATATCAGGAGCGCCACACACTCCTGTCCAGTGACCTCAGGAACCCCCCGTGCTCTCCCAATCTGTCTACTGACTTCATAGGAAGAGTCACCAGGTAAGTAAACCTCTCAATGACGAGGTCGACACTCTCTCTGCAGACATGCACACTGCTGATGGCCGCGTCCAAGAGGTCATTAAAGGCCTGGATGTTGGTTTTTATCAGGACACTTGCAAACCCTGACACTCAGACTCCTCGCTCAGTCTCTTGAGACCCGATCATTTTGGATATAGTGCCTTTCATATCTATCTGTCAATCCTTATTGGATATGAGCAGGCTCTGATGAAGTGCACTAAACCTTTCGTCTCCCTCTTCTCCAGATCACCCGAGGAGAAACCAGCCTAGAAAAGCTTCCTCCACTTCCTGTGCTCCTTCCCTAACCACACCCCCCATCGACATCACTTCCTGCTCTTCCTCCTCTGCCTCGATTAAGCCTCAGCGCTCTCCCTCCTTCGTCTTGTCCCTTTTTGGCCAGAGAGTTATTTCTGTGGGGCGGCATGGTGGTGCAGTGGTAGCGCTGCTGCCTCGCAGTTAGGAGACCCGGGCTCGCTTCCCGGGTCCTCCCTGCGTGGAGTTTGCATGTTCACCCCGTGTCTGCGTGGGTTTCCTCCGGGCGCTCCGGTTTCCTCCCACAATCCAAAGACATGCAGGTTAGGTGGGTTGGCGATTCTAAATTGGCCCTAGTGTGTGCTTGGTGTGTTTGTGTGTGTCCTGCGGTGGGTTGGGTTGGGTTCCTGCCTTGTGCCCTGTGTTGGCTGGGATTGGCTCCAGCAGACCCCCGTGACCCTGTATTTGGATTCAGCGGGTTAGACAATGGATGGAGTTATTTCTGTATTGGGTGTCACCATACAGTACATAGGGCGGATCCTCAAATCTTTTTTCTGCTCTCCTTTTGTGTGTTTTGACAATGAACACCTGCAGTGCATGCTGGGAACTGCAGTCCTATGGGGCGGCCTTGTCAGGTTCCACGGGTGCCACCAGGGGGTGCTGTAGGTATCCACCATCCCTATTTTGTGGAGACCTCCATTTGACCTGGAAGTACTTCTAACGGGCTGATCCCGAAGCGGCAGAAGACAAAACAAGCCGCTCGACCTCATCCAGGAAAAAGGGAGTCGGTTGGAAGAAGGAAAAAAGAAGAGCGATTGTCTCAGATGTACTGCATCAAGTGAAGTCTTTTGTATGGTAATTTATTATAAATCACCTTGGATTTGCACCTGGGACTTGGGACTGAGGTTTGGGGTATTGCAATGCCCCCTACTGGTCACAGCATTTAATAACATCAAAGACATGGCGTTGATTATCATTACAAATTCTCTTTATGTTTATACATCGTGTGTCCCATTCCAATAAAACCTGAATCCCCCCGGAGAGAGCCGGCCAGCCAAATTCTTTTGCTGTACAAGTCCTTACCTTTAACTGGAGGAGCTGGAGCTCACCGGAAATTAGTAGGGTTACAAGGCTCTCCTACTTGATTACACGAGAGACTGCGAATCGGACGTCAGAGACTGGCTAAGGTGCCCTTCACCCAAGACCACCATCTCTAATTTCCATGGGGAGTTTCTCTTAGCTTCTGCACTTTCCTCCTATCAGGTCCTGCTTTTTGCCATCAGATCCCTCGTGTCTCCCCTCCATCATCTTTCTTTTCTGATGACACTGAAAAAATTCTTCAGGAATGGTTTGAGGGACACGACAAAGAGTTCAAAGTGGAGGACTTGGCCCTCAAATTCTCCAAATGTCAATCCGATCGAGCGTCTGAGGAATGTGCTGGGAAAAATAAGTCCAATCCATTGGAGGTCTCGCCTCACAACTCACAGGACTCAAAGGATCTGCTGCCAACGTAATAATGGAGCACGGACACCACAGGACACCTTCAGGGGTCTTCTGGAGTCCACGCCTCGATGTCTCAGAGCTGTTCTAGTGGCTCAATGGTGGACCTACACATATCAGGCAGGGGGTGTACACAGTATACACACACACACACACACACACACACACTCATATGCTGCCCCTTGTCTCACACTTTGCTTGGTTCCATGTTTGCTGTTATTTTGCAGTCCCTTTAGGAAAGAAAAGTAATTTGTGTGAAAAACAAAGCGGATATACGAGACAACTTAGAACCCCCCAGCGGTGGGCCTGCAGACCCTGGCACGTCATCGCAAACAGTACCCCAAGCGTGCGCTAGCAAGCTGCAGGCACTACTGCATATCAAAGAGAAATAAACACCAAATCAAACCACTGGGAACACCGCAGAGACACATGAAACGCACATTAACCTTTACCCAGCGGGCCGAGGTGTGAAAGGCTGTAAATATCACACCGCGTAAAAAAGAAAAAGAAGTAAAGCATTAAATAAACTCCTGCACACGTTTGGTGACTCATTCTTCACAAGTCAGAGTAGTGAAGCGTGCCGGCCAATTAAATCTTCAATGCCAGGCTTTTAGACACCACACTGCTGTCCCTAAAGGGGGGACCGTGACACAGAACTTAGTGTCATAGGCTCAGCATGCAGGGCAGGAATCGCGTGCCTGCTCATCGTCTCTGCCCGAGATAGATAGATAGATAGCATAGTTGGCAGGATTAGTTAGATAGATTGATAGAGATAGATAGATATGAAAGGCACTATATGATAGATAGATAGATAGATAGATAGATAGATAGATAGATAGATAGATAGATAGATATGAAAGGCACTATATGATAGATAGATATGAAAGGCACTATATAACAGATAGATCCCTGCCCTCTTGTGGGGGGGTGATAATTTATTTAAAATCAGCACAGCGTCACAGACCACTAACCCCACAGCTACGCTACCACTCCACCACCGTGCCGCCCGACGGTACTTTGGTTTCCACTTCAAGCACTGATTAAGCTCGCTGAGTTAAATGAGAGTGCAAGAGCTCTGAGCAGGATGTCCTTAGACAACCATAAAGGGGATGAGGACCCTAACACCATTAAATTCCTAAACCTCACTGCCTCTTCCAGAATCACGATAGAAAAGTTCAAGTTCCTTTATATTTAGACTACAGGAATTAAAAAATATACCTAAAGAATAAACAAAGGCAGGTACACAAAAGGAAGAAACCAAACTGGGGAGTCAAGAAAGTAAAAGCCAACAGCAAACCAACATTTAGAACAGTAAACAGACACTGGACTGGCGTCAGGTGCTGCTCGAGCTCTTAAATCACATGTGGAATTCTAAACATATCAGCTAGCAAACAAAGATCTCAGTTTATGAAACTCTTGTTCTTTCCACGTTGTTCCAGAATGCGGAAACATGGACACTAAAACAAGAAGACAATAGACAGTTATGGGTATTTGAAATGGCAATACTCGGCATATCTAGAAAACACTGTTGAGGGAACAAAAACATCGGGTGGTCACTTGACATCCAGTCTGATGTAATATTTCAGGTCCAGAAGAGAAGGTTGTCGTCATACGTACTACACGTCCAAAGCACAACAGAGATATTCTGCAATACGGCCACATTCACGGAAGACCAAAGAAACATTGGCTGGACAACATCAGAGAAGACTGTAAAGTAATGGACTTGACCACAGGGGAAGCTGCACGACTGTTTCGGGACTGACAACAATGGAGAGGCGCAGTGGAGACGCTGTCGGAGCGTGCGTTTTCATCGCAGCAGACAAAAAAAAAAAGGAAGGAAGGAAAAAGAAATAGCAATGCAGTCAAAACCAGGAGATCCAACAAATAAAATCCACAAACAAGACATGGGTATCCAAACCGAGCAATGCCCAAGCAGCCATTAAACAGTGAGGGCAGCTGCTCCTCAGGTGGCCCTACCCCCTTGGGCTCCACATACAAGAAAGAGGGCAGATTGCCCAGAAAGTGAATGCACAGACACTTAATCCAAAACTGAAAAATAAAGTAATAAGCACCTCAATATGACATAAATAAAACATAAACAAAACTAAAAAAACAGAATCCATAACAGTGCTTGACCAATAATATTTGAAAGGTAACAAAAGATTAAACACCCGTCCACCATTTCACTTTCTAAACCTGCCTCATCCTGACTGGGGTCGTGGGAAGTCGGAGTCTATCTCTGGTATCATTGGTCACAAGGACGGAACAATCCCTGGATAGGGAGACAGTTCATTGCTAGGCAAACACACACACAAACTCACACACACAGTCATTAAAGAAATAAAGCAGGGGTGTCCAACTCTGGTCCTGGAGGGCCGCAGTGGATGCAGGTTTTCATTCTAACCCTTTTCCTAATTTGTTTTCACTGCTAATTAACTCCTTTTTTCTTCATTTCAATAGCCCTGTTTTTAAAGATTCATTAATTGACAACCAAACAGAAATGAGACGTGAAACGAGCCAAAGGATGACCAGCTAAATTGGGAAGCCAAACTCCAAACAATTTCACTCCAACTAGTTTCTTAATGAGAATTAATTAATTAAGGATAGAGGTGCCAGGGAAGAGGAAAAGAGGAAGGCCTGAGCGAAGGTTTATGGATGTGGTGAGAGAGGACATGCAGGTGATGGGTGTGACAGAGCAAGACGACGAGGACAGGAAGATATGGAAGATGATCTGCTGTGGCGACCCCTAATGGGAGCAGCTGAAAGAAGAAGAAGTTTCTTAATGAGAAGCCAATTCTTGCTGTTAATTAAAGCCATATTATTAAATTTCAGGACTTGTTGCTGCTCTCGTTCCACCACAGCAGACTGCTGACTTTCTGTTGTTTCTAAGACCACCGTCAAGATGTTTTGGTGACCTGAGCAGACCGACGTGACCGAGACCTTCACCTTTCTTTATTTTTCAGGTCAGCTGGTCATGTGGCGGCTCCTTTTGGGTCTTATTATTGTTAAGCTGCTCATTAAGGAAAAAGAAACAACTAAGGGGTCAGAGTCACGTCAATTAAAATGAAGGCAAAACAAGTTAATCAGCAGCACAAACAGCTCACTAAATAAGGAGATGGTTAGAATGAAAACCTGCAGCTACTGCGGCCCACCAAGACTGGGGTTGGACACCCCTGAAACAAAGAATAAACTTGAGCCATGGGCATCAAACTTGACTGCACTGTGACACCCTGGTCCCAGCTGTAGACTTAAATGTCACTGGACAAGACTTTTAATGCATGACGGGGGGGGGAATGCAATGGGGGAGGACAGGTTAGGGTAGGGTATAGGGTAGGATTTAAAAGTCAGCCCCCACCCCATACACAGCCCCCCTTACCCAGAGGAGCCCATCTGCTCTGTGAACACTCTGGACGTCCGACAAGATGGAAGAACTTCCTTTCCCACAGCGGCTGGACACCCTGATAAAGCCCAGACTGTGTAGTTTAAACAAAAACAGAAACAAAAAAAAAAAAAATCCCCCCCTTTTCCAAACTTGTAACTCTCAAGATCGCCGCGGCCGTTCCCACACTGCCAGTGACCTCCGTCTGCGGAGCTCAAGCTCGGATCCTGGGGGAGGGGAGGGAAGTTTTCCTTTATTTTTTTGGTAAGGAGCAAAGGAAAGATTGAGATTTTGTTTGAATCCTGGACTGGCGAATTATGAGCTGGGGTCCCACCGCTGCATTTTATGGAGTTGCACACGTTGCTGGCCGGCACATGAAGTGCGGGTCCCCGCCATTAGCATATGCAGGAAGTGATTGGCACTCCACTTCGGAATAATGTAATGTGAGTGTGACCTGAAGTGTGCGGATGGCACACACAGGGTTTTGGGTCCTGTTCCTTGCGTCTGGAATGGCAACGATGGGCTCAGGCCAGCCCCCACATCCCCATTTTTAAATCCTCTCATTGTCTAACCTGCCTAACCAGTTCTGTATCACCATGGAGGTCTATGACTACCCTGGCAGCAGTGGGTGCAAAGTGGAAACCAACCCCTGGAAGGCCATATTTGCATTAACAAGCAGTTAAACAGGTGTACCTAATAAAGTGGCCGCTGAGTGTATACGCATACCGTACACTTACTTATATACGGTTTTTGCATTTTTATCACACAGATGGGGTCGGGAATCACTGGCACATCACAGGTTGCGCATTACTTTATATAGCGCCTTTCCAGCACGAGCACAGGGTGGAGTGGTGGCTCTGAGGCTGGGGATCTGCACTGGCAATCGGAAGGTTAACGCCAAAAGTGACTCTACTCCGTTGGGCCCTTGAAATTGCTCTATCCCGGGCATGACGTTAATCTGCATCCAGCCCTGCAAGAAGGAGCTTCACCCTGTAGGGGGAAAACCTGGGGGTTGGTGGCAGAATTGGCACTACAGGTGGCAGAACTGGCACTCCAGCCACCATAAAAAAACCTCCCACTGTTCCATTCCACTTGAACAAGTGTGGTGTTGAGGGGTCACCTCTCGTATGGCTGCCTTCGGGTCTTAATCCTAGGATCCTGAGTTGATTAGAGGGTGGGCATCAAATTAAAAGAAGTGGAAGTTCAGGGTGGTGGTTTTAGATGGGTGCAGAATTGGCTCAGACACAGGAAACAGAGGGTGATGGTGCGAGGAACCTCATCAGAACTGGCCAATGTAAATGATTTAGATAGGAATATAAGTAACAAGCTGGTTAAGTTTGCAGATGATACCAAGATGGGGGGATTAGCAGATCATTTGGAATCCGTTATATCATCACAGAAGGACTTGGAGAGCAGACAGAATTGGGCAGATTTGTGGCAGATACACAATGGGTGGTCGGAAAATCGAGAGTACACCTTATGAGAAGGATTTAGGAGTTGTAGTGGACTCTAACCTATTGACTTCCCAACAGTGTTAAGAAGCCATTAAGAAAGGCAACAGAATGGCAGATTATATAGCGCCTTGATGTGTGGAGTACAAGTCACAGGAGGGTCTGCTCAGGTCTTTATAACACACTGGTGAGACCTCATCTGGAGTCCTGGGTGCAGGTTGGGTCTCCAGTACAGAAAAGGACATAACAGCACAAGAGAAGGTCCAGAGAAGAGCGACTAGGCTGGTTTAGGACTACAGGGGTTGAGTTATGAGGGAAGATTAAAAGAGCGGAGCCTTTACAGTTTAAGCAAAAGAAGATGAAGAGGAGACCTGAGTGAAGTGTTTAAAATGATGAAGGGAATCAGTCCAGCGGATCGAGATGGCAACTGTAGAATGAGTTCATTGAGAACACGGGGACACAGTTGGAAACTTAAGGGGAAATTTCACACAAATTATTCTTCACATAGAGACCCTGTATCTGCGCCTAACCTCCTCCTCATCATCATGAACACCGTATGTGTCATCACATGTCTCGCAGGCACCATGGCTGGCCATTTGACTGTTTAATTGGGGCAGAGTCTTCCGATATCCATTAGTGGGGCCCACCCTGCTCACAGTGTAAAGTGTGTTTGGAGTGGAGCTGTAGAGTGGCACACATCATTCTATATAGCGCCTTGCCGCTGTGACCCTCACCGTACACTACGGTATAATGGGCGCGAGTGGCAGGTGACGCGACTCATTTAAACTGGTCACAGTTCCAACTGGCTGTCCTGCCTGCCATGGTAAACACTTCAAATGATGTCTCCATTCCAACGGCACTTCACACGTCCACTGCAGTGGTTTCTGGCAGGTGACGTGACACACTCAGCCACACAGCAGGTGACATCAGAGTGACACATTTGCACTTCATAGTCCAATACTAAACAAGTCTGCTCAGCAAATGAATGAAACGCATAAAGCGGACCCCCACACAGAACTGAGCCCTTCATTTTCTGCACACATGAAACGGACACCTGGTGAGATTAGTGCTTAATAATAAAAATGAATTGTTAAATATGGCGGGTGGCTAAAGTTAGAAAGCGACCCCCGTTAGAACAATGCATTAATCAGACTTGACTGGCTGCAGTTTATTTACTTGTGCTTTAGTTGACCCATTCCAGGGGGACAATGGTGACAACTGAAGGCAGCTGTGCCTTGTCAATTTAGGGGGAGGAGAGCAACAGACTTGGATTTAAAATCTGGGAATGCAGGAGGAGCAGGAAGATGGCGTAGGCCGCTTTAGGCCATTGTGTTCTATTCTGAGAGCCTCAAAGAGCAAATCCAAAACTAGGAGCACCGGGGTGGGGTGTTTGGGGGGATTTTGTATATGATGCTATGCATGTAGCACTGCAATACTTGTGGTGGTCTGCACTACAGACAGTGGACTGTATGGCCGGCTCTCACGTGTACACCAACTTCCAACACTTGTGTGAAATTTGTTTCCAACCTCTCGTGCACCTCTTAACACCATTACCTGCCCCATACGGCATCCGAGACGAGCGGACTGCGCCGTGCTGGCGTGTCTCACCAACGCTCACCCTCACCGCGGTGTTGCATAACATGGATTATCCCAAAACAAGCCACGGCGCACGAAAGGCGAGAGCCCGAGCAGCGAGGCGTACACTCCCCTCTACGGGGGCCCGCAGCTCCAGCTTCCATCCTCTCATCCCGTCTCCGGTGTCAGGCAGCTGCAAAGCCGGCTTAGGCTTGTTGCACACGACACGTCCCGCCGCAGTCCGTCACGCTAGAGCCGCGCCGCTCCTTTCAGGGTCCCCAATCCCTAATTCCTGTACGGCCTTATAAACACGCTGGGCTCGTTAGGGTGGAGCCGCCGAATGTGTGTTTAGTGTGTGGTTTGAAGCGAATAAATACGACGGAGGCATTAGGACAACGTTTTAGGGAAACATTATTACCATTTAGCTCTTTTAAATTGTTTTCAACTTTTTGGCTTCGTTCGGCTGCAAAAATATCAGATGGCGTTTAATTTGAAACAGACAAACACCTCATTATTTCGTATCTTTTTTGGTGATAGTCGATTCCTCTAAAGGAAAAAAAAAAAAAAAATGCAGACTGCTTGGAAAGTATTTATAGGATTAAATTCTAAGCTTTTATAGGAAAACCTCGCTCACGATCATGAAAGAGTGCGGTGAGAGGTTTTCTCGTGTCTGATACAGACCAGATCTTCATAATTACATCAGCCATTCCAAAGAGCATCTATAAAAACTGTTAGTGGCCTTTTATTTAAGTCAGATGTTTCATTTATTACACAAGACGGACTTGTTTCAGTATCTGTGCTAAGCCTCGAGTGAGTTACCGCTCCTCTAATCCTTGTCATCTCGGCATCTGCAGCCGTCGGTCGGCGTGATGATTCATGACATCCGGGGAGCTACCAGCGGCTCAGCCTCTCAAGAATATCCGCGGCGGGTTCACGCGGTCGAGCAGTGCGGCCACAGCCCTGTACCTTCAAAGCCGCGCGCGGGGCCACACATGTGGGACACAGCAAAGGTGTCATCGTCGCCCGTCAAGCTACTGAATGTCTTCAATGTGCACTTTACAACACACAGCGGGTTGGGAGTCCAAACGCAGCGAAAAGCTGCCAGCGAGTGACGCGCCTCTAGTCGTGCGCTCTTTCATCTGCGCTGGGGTCGGCCCGGCATTGGCAACCGTTGTTTTGTCCTTAAATATTCTCTTACCTCTTGGGACAAATAAAGTTCTATCTAGCTATTATATAGTGCCTTTCACATGTATCTATCTCTCTATTATATAGTGTCTTTCACATCTCCCTATTTTATAGAGCCTTCACATTTTTCTATTATATATAGTACCTTTCATACCTTTCTATTACTTTTTTAATTTCTTCAAAACACCAAAGCTTTAATGAAGACTCCCTGTTAATCGAACTAAAAGAAGTAGTTTGATAGGTAGGTAGTTAGGTGGGTACAAAATTAGATGAAACGTGGGATGTAAAGGGTTATGGGGAGAGGAACAGAATTAGGTGACATTAAAAGTGACGTTGATGTTTGTTAGTAATATTTCTTGAGCGTCTCCACATAACTAAATTTCCCCCTTGGAACAAATAAAGTACCCTCTATTATATAGTGCCTTTCATATCTATTATATAGTGCCTTTCATATCTATCTACACTACCTATCAATCAATCTATCTGTTATATAGTGCCTTTCATATCTATCTATTATATAGTGCCTTTCATATCTACCTATTGTTACCTTTCCTGCCTGTCTCCAGATCGTGGTCGGGGTGACGCAGGGGAGCTTCTCCTTCTTTGTGTCCAGTGGTGTGAAGCTCCAGGGCCAGAGCAACGTGCTCTGGGGTAAAACCCTGTCTCTGAGTTCCCTTGTCCTAATTTACAGCACGGAGTGACACACAAGGCTTGACTGCTCAATGGTTTGACTTTATTATCTCTTTCTTTTAAGGTGCCTGTTTCAGCTTAACAGAGACCAAAACAAGAGAGCCCCACCACGCCGTCAACATAAAAACCAACCACACCTTAACTACCTCTATATTCAAAACTCCACCCCCCCAAACACCGACAACTCCACCCACATCCCACATTCAGTATAATCGGGATGTCAGGCTGCTATTTTAAACTCTGATCCCAACACTATCTATGTATTATACAGTGCCTTTCATATATAGTTATGTATCTAATTTTAAAAGCATATATTTTTGCTTTTATATTTGCCCAGAATTCACTATAAAGAACTAATTTAGATAGATAGATAGATAGATAGATAGATAGATAGATAGATAGATAGATAGATAGATAGATACTTTATTAATCCCAAGGGGAAATTCACATGGCATAATCAGAGCAATGGTCATTAAAGGTTGTGCTTGGCAGTGCCATCTTGCAGTGTTCTTTTCTTGGATTTCTGCTCTCTAATTTTTGTTGCCGATTTTGGGGTTTTTTGTTACACTCGTCACATTACCTCCCGGATTAGACATTGTGTTCATTCACTGACTACGATTCTTTGTTATTTTTCATTTTTCCTTTTACTGTCTTTTGGGAGTCATTTCAACTGGGACCATCTTTGCCACCATGGATACATCTATCTATCCATGTTTCTGTTATATAGTACATTTAATATCTATCTAATGTATAGATCCTTTTAAATCTATATATCTATCTATTAATTATATAGTGCCTTTCACATTTATCCATTCATCCATCCATTATCCAACCCCCTATATCTTAACTACAGGGTCATGGGGGGTCCGCTGGAGCCAATCCCAGCCAACACAAGGTGCAAGGCAGGAAACAAACCCCGGGCAGGACACCAGCCTACCACAGCTTTTACATCTGTCTATCTATTATACAGTGCCTTTCACATCTAGCTCTTTATTATATAGTGCCTTTCACATTTATCTATTATATAGTGCCTTTCACATCTATCTCCCTGTTTTATAGTGCCTTCACATTTATCTATTATATAGTGCCTTTCACATCTATTTATTATATAGTGCCTTTCACATCTATCTCTTTATTATATAGTGCCTTTCACATCTAACTCTTTATTATATAGTGCCTTTCAGATTTATTTATTATATAGTGCCTTTCACATCTATCTCCCTGTTATATAGTGGCTTCACATTTTTCTCTTATATAGTGCCTTTCACATTTATTTATTATATAGTGCCTTTCATATCTATCTCCCTGTTTTATAGTGCCTTTCATATCTATCCATTACTTTAATTTCTTCAAAACACCAAAGCTTTAATGGAAACGAAGTGTTTATCCAACTAAATGAAGTAGGAAGTCAGGGAACGGGGTGTAGGGGTGCTCAAAAATTAGGACAAACATGGGAATCAAAGGGTTATGGGAAGAGGAACCTTTTAGAGAATTAGGTGACGTTAAAAGTGACATCCAGCAGGGGTCAGTACCAGTGCCGCTGCTCTTTTTTAAAATATATGACATAAACGATCAGAATAAGAAAATAATCAATAGCCCAGTAAAGTCTGCAGCTCATACTAAACTAATGGAAGATCAGCTGAATTGTTGCAGAGGGATTTGGACAGCAGACAGGCCTGGGCATACATGGAAATGTGCGATTAATATTCGGTCATCTAAATAAGGGGTCTCCAACTCTGGTCCTGGAGTGCTGATATGGCTGCAGGTTTTCATTCTAACTCCTTTCTTTCCTTAATTCGTCACCAGCTTTTTTCTACTAATTAACCTCTTTTTCTTTCATTTCAACTGATGGTCCCCTGAATTACTTAATTTATACCCTCCTTAAATGGCACTCAAACAGAAATGGGACACAAAGTGAGCCAGCAGGTGACCAGCTAAGTCAGGAGCTCAAATTCCAACCAATTTCATTCCATCCAGCTTCTTAGTTAGAAACCAATTCTTGTTGTAATTTAAACACGTCATTTAATTCTAAGGAGGGAGAACTGGACCTGTACAGACTGGCTAGACAGAAGGTCCGAGCTGGGAAAGAGGTTAGATAAAGGATAAAGATGGAAACACGTGAGGAGAGTGTGCTGAGAAGATGGAAAGAGGCATTGAGAGGCTGATGAATGAAGAGAATAGGAGAGAGGGAGAGAGAGGGGGTTGGATGATGTGGAAATAGTGAATCAGGAAGGGCAACAGATTAGCAAGGAGGAAGTAAGGACAGTGATGAAGAGGATGAAGAATGGAAAGGCCGCTGGTCCAGATGACATATCAGTTGAAGCATGGAGTTTAGGAGAGATGGCAGTGGAGTTTTTAACCAGATTGTTTAATGGAATCTTGGAAAGTGAAAGGATGGCTGAGGAGTGGAGAAGAAGTGGACTGGTGCCATATTTAAGAATAAGGGGGATGTGCAGGACTGTAGTAACTACAGGGAGATAAAATTGATGATTCACAGTGTGAAGTTATGAGAAAGAGTAGTGGAAGCTCAGTTAAGAAGTGAGGTGATGATTAGTGAGCAGCAGGATGGTTTCATGCCAGGAAAGAGCACCACAGATGAGATGTTTGCTCTGAGGGTCTTGATAGAGAAGTAGAGAGAAGAACAGAAGGAGTTGCATTGCGTCTTTGTGGTCCTGGAGAAGGCAAATGACAGGGTGACTGAGAGGAGCTGTGGTATTGTATGAGGAAGTCGGGAGTGGCAGAGAAGTACGTAAGAGTGGTACAGGATATGAAGTGTGACAGTGGTGAGGTCTGTGGTAGGAGTGACGGAGGTGGGATTACATCAGGGATCGGCTCTGAGCCCCTTTCTTATTTGCAATGGTGAAGGACAGGCTGACAGACGAGATTAGACAGGAGTCCCCATGGACTGTGATGTTTGCTGATGACATTGTGATCTGTAGTCAGAGTAGAGAGCAGGTTGAGGAGACCCTGGAGAGGTGGAGATATGAGAGGAGAGGAATGAAGGTCAGTAGGAACACCACGACAGAATACTTGTGTGTGAATGAGAGGGAGGTCAGAGGAGTGGTGAGGATGAGGGGAGTAGAGTTGGTGAACGTGGAGGAGTTTAAATACTTGAGATTAACAGTACAGAGTAATGGGGAGTGTGGAAGAGAAGTGAAGAAGAGAGTGCAGGCAGAGTGGAATGGGTGGAGAAGAGTGTCAGGAGTGATTGGTGACAGACGGGTATCACCAAGAGTGACAGGGAAGGTCTACAGGATGGTAGTGAGACCAGCTATGTTATATGGGCTGGAGACGGTGGCACAGGAGACAAAGCTGAAGGTGGCGAGTTAAAGATGCTAAGACTGGCATTGGGTGTGACGAGGATGGACAGGATTAGAAATGAGGACATTAGAGGGTCAGCTCAAAGTCAGAGAGGTGAGATTGCGTTGGTTTGGACATGTGTAGAGGACAGATGCTGGGTATATTGGGAGAAGGATGCTAAAGACAGAGCTGCCAGGCAAGAGGAGAAGAGGAAGGCCTAAGAGAAGGTTTATGGATGCGATGAGAGAGGACATGCAGGTGATGGGAGTGACAGAACAAGATGACGAGGACAGGAAGATATGGAAGAAGATGACCTGCTGGCGACCCCTAACGGGAGCAGCAGAAAGAAAAAGGGGAAGAATTAATTCCTTGGTTTGTTGCTGGTCACACTCTGCCCCAGCACACATTTCCAAAACTGTTTGCTTTCTTTTTACTTTCTTGTCTCCCCGCGATTTTCTCGTATACTCAGATATGGGGATGGATATTTGAAGAGTAAACTGCAAGACAAAGATTATATTTTTATGTTATGTACATTTAAGAACCATTAACAACAAATCAAGTCAAATTAATAACATATTGAATGATTATTCTAAAAGTTAAGTTGAATAAATTGCAGCTGCAAGAAAAAAAGGTAAAGTACCACTTCTGGTTAACGGAAATAGCTGAAGTGTTGATAGAAATCTACGTTTTGTACCTTAATATCTGTATGAAAAATTTGGTTGAACTAAGTGAAAGCGTACTCAGGTTATCGTGTTTATACGCGCACAGAGAATTCCAAAAACGGTATTTTCGGACTCAGGGAGGTCTAAAAACGTAGAGATTTTTCAAAATCTCGAGGTTGAATTTTTGTCTGATTACAATATTTTCCCTGTACTTCATATATGAAGAAGTAACTAGTGAGGCCTCACCTGGAGTCCTGTGTGCAGTTTTGGTCTCCATATCACATAAAAGACCAAACAGCACCAGAGAAAGTCCGGAGAAGAGTAACTCGACTGGTCAAGAGGTGTGAACTGGAGACCGAAGGAACTGAACTCTTGGGGTTTCAGCAAATGCAAAATGAAGTGGTGACGTGATTCAAGTGTTTCAAATTATGAAAGGAATTAACAGGGTGGATGCCAGCTGTTGTGTTAAAATAGATCCCTGCCACACAAACACGGCTGGAAACTTAAAGGCAGATTTCACCCAAATGTTAGACTGCAGTTCTTTAAAGAAAGAACCGGAGATAATGAGAACATGCAAAATGGAGACAGTGCCTGCCTACTGGAAAAGAGCATTTGTCACGGGCCAGCTGGCAATGTGTGCCCCGGGGTGAGGACAGGTGCGTCGCCTAATAAAAAACAACATTGCCACCTGCTCAGCAGCAGAGCAAAGGACCATGGTGACCCCACCTGATGTGACCTCTGACTGTGACGGACAAAGAGGACAGTCCAGCTACGCCACACGTTCTGGAGCCAGAAGAGACTCCCCTGCACAGTCGAGGAAAGAGACCACCACAAGCGAAAGCTCGGCTGAACTGAATTCTGGTCAGAATTGAACCGCACGAAATTAAGAAGAGACAACACCTTGCCCTGGAGGATTTACAAATGAAGTAGTGAGCTGAACAACGGGGACGAGACGCTCCCTTAAAACCACAAAGATCTGCTCCTCTATGGTGTGCTGCAGTATAAAAAGAAGAGTTTTAGTACCCAAGATTTACGCTCCGGAAGAAATAACAGATTATTAAAACACAGAAATTCAGGGCGATTCAAAAAGATTCATCCGATTACAAACTGCAAGTTCACACCTCACAAGGACTCACTGAAGGTTCAGTTCATCACCGATTCAAATGAACAAATTCACCTTCTTAGTTCACCATTTCAGTTTTGAACTCGTTCACGTTCAGTTCATTTTGTATTTTTTAAGGAGTCAGAATGACCCGTGAGTTGACTTTTTTCAATTTTGCTTGCCTTATATTAGGCTATTACAGTGTTCTTGAATAAAATACAATAATTATGGAGACTTTTTTTTATTTAAATATGCTTTATCGAGTTATACCCAGCAACAAACATGTATAAGAGTATTAGAGGCCATTTATCTGTTCTCATCCTCTTAGATCTGAGTGCTGCATTTGACACCATTGATCACAACATTCTTAGAAGTCGCCTTAGTCAATGGGTGGGCCTCTCTGGCAGTGTCTTAAATTGGTTTGAATCCTACCTGACAGGGAGAAAATTCTTTGTTAGTTGTGGTAATCAAATCTCAGAGACACATGATATCTGATATGGTGGTCCACAAGGCTCTATCCTGGTCCGCTGCTCTTCTCAATCTACATGCTTCCGTTAGGTCAGATTATCTCAAAGCACAACGTGAGCTACCACAGCTATGCTGATGACACACAGCTGTACTTATCAATAGCACCTGATGACCCCGACTCTCTTGATTCACTAACACAAGTCTGACTTGTATCTCAGAATGGATGAATAGTAACTTTCACAAGTTAAATAAAGAGAAACCTGAAATCTTAGTGATTGGCAATAATGGATATGATTGGCAATAATGGATACAATGAGGCTATTAGAAATAAACTGGATACATTAGGATTAAAAGTCAAGACGGAGGTAAAAAGCTTAGGGGTAATTGTTGACTGTAATCTCAATTTTTAAATCACATATTCATCAGATCACTAGGACAGCATTTTTTCACTTAAGAAACATAAGTAAAGTTAGACCTCTTATATCACTGAAAGATGCTGGGAAATTAGTTCACGCGTTTGTTTTCAGTCGACTAGATTACTGTAACGCACTCCTCTCAGGACCACCCAAAAAAGATATAAATCACTTGCAACGAGTGCAGAATGCAGCTGCTAGAATCCTAACTAGGAAAAGAAAATCCGAACACATCACACCAGTCTTAGCGTCACTACACTGGTCACCTGTGTCATTCAGGATTGACTTTAAAATTCTGCTTATGGTTTATAAAGCCTTAAATAATCTCGCCCCATCTTATATATCGGAATGTCTGACACCTTATATTCCAAATCGTAACCTCAGATCCTCAAATGAGCGTCTCCTTAGAATTCCAAGAACAAAACTTAAAAGAAGTGGTGAGGCGGCAGGCGCCTTCTGCTGTTATGCACCTAAAATCTGGAATAGCCTGCCAATAGGAATTCACCAGGCTGATACAGTAGAGCACTTTAAAACACTGCTGAAAACACATTACTTTAACATGGCCTTTTTATAACTTCAATTTAACTTAATTTAACTTAATCCTGATACTCTGTATGTTCATTTCTTCATAATAACTACTCATGGTGGCTCTAAAATCCGTACTGACCCCTACTCTCTCTTCTGTTTCTTTGTGGTGGTGACCTGCGCCACCTCCACCTACTCAAAGCTTCATGATGCTCCAACAATGATGGGCGGATTAAAAGGCAGAACTCTACGTGACCATCATCTTCATCAAGCCTTTCCGTGAGAACCCTAAATCCAAAGAGGACTGTTTCATTTATGTTAGGTAGAATGCCCAGAGGGGACTGGTCAGGTGGTCTCATGGTCTGGAATCCCTACAGATTTTATTTTTTCTCCAGCCGTCTGGAGTTTTTTTGTTTTTTCTGTCCCCCCTGGCCATTGAACCTTACTCTTATTCGATGTTAATTAATGTTGATTTATTTTGTTTTCTTATTGTGTCTTTCATTTTTCTATTCTTTATTATGTAAAGCACTTTGAGCTACTGTTTGTATGAAAATGTGCTATAGAAATAAATGTTGTTGTTGTAACAATATATGGTAATTTCCTCCTGGTTAAAAAAAGGTATAAAATAGATGCAAGTATACATCTAAATGACTGCTCAATTTCCAACCGTGTGACACAAATGGTAACGGTGGGACCAGTGTGTAGATGAACTAACCGATTACACTGCCGGTCAAAATTCGCGTCACATATTGCATTTCCAATGGGGAAAAATATAAAGTGGCCTCGCGAAATCCAACATTTTCCCAAAAGCGAAAGCGGAACTTCACCGCGCACTCATGTCGGCGTGGGTGCAGCTTAAGCACAAGCAGGCAGACACAGACAGCGCCAAATTGATTTGATTTCTGTACTCAAAATGTGGCAATTGGTGCCCACGGCCCACCTGCCAAGTTGTTTTGCCTGCCTAAGGTAATGATGGAGGTTCACAGGAATTGTGGGGTACAGGGGTCCTGTAATTGGATTGGCTAGCCCAGTGCTCACTCAGCTGTGGAATGGCCAATAGGGGGAGGCAGCTTGATGGCCAGGACTCTAAACAAATCCAAATCCAACTATGTGATATCATCCATCCATCCATTATCCAACCCGCTATATCCTAACTACAGGGTCACGGGGGTCTGCTGGAGCCAATCCCAGCCAACACAGGGCACAAGGCAGGAACCAAACCCCGGGCAGAGCACCAGGGCCATCACAGGGCGCACGCACACACACATACACACACACACACACCAAGCACACACTTTGGACAATTTAGAATCACCACGGCATCTTTGGACTGTGGGAGGAAACCCACACAGACACGGGGAGAACATGCAAACTCCACGCAGGGAGGACCTGGGAAGTGAACCAGGGTCTCCTTACTGCGAGGCAGCAGCGCTACCCACTGCGCCACAGTGATGTCAACTACTGTTAAATTCTGCTCCGTACTTGTGAAATTTTTATACTGTATTGAGGATTTACTCTGTTCTATGTATTGTATTGACCCCCTTTTCTTATTGACACCCACTGCACGCCCAACCTACCTGGTAAGGGGTCTCTCTTTGAACTGCCTTTTCCGAGGTTTCTTCCATTTTTTCCCTACAAGGTTTTTTTTTGGGAGTTTTAGAGAGTCAAGGCTGGGGGGCTGTCAAGAGGCAGGGCCTGTTCAAGCCCATTGCGGCACTTCTTGTTTGATTTTGGGCTGCTATACAAAAATAAATTGTATTGTATTTGACGTTATTTTTTTCCGAATACAAATAAATGGCAAAACATTTGTACGAAATAAATATTTGTAAAAATCCACTATTTGTGCTTATCCAAATACTGTTTTCAGATTCAGCTCCACCCCTACATTACTCGTTAAGGCAAGTCGTTTAATCCGGCCCTAAACCAGATCCAGAATGTCACCAAAAACTCAACAAAGCTCACGTTCAAGTTCTTCATTTTGCAAATACGTTACGTTAAGTTCACTGTTATTACCTGTTGAATGAAGGCGCTCTTTTGAACTCGCTCATGCACAACACTGGCGCCTAGGACCCAATCACATAACAAGAGGGGGTCACAGAGCTTCTGACATGTCACTGGAAGATGGCTGCCTTCAGTCTGTGAGGAGATGGTGACCCCTGAGCACAAACGACGAGCTCGATCGAGTACGGGATGCAGTTGACTGTCACGCTGATGTTCCCGTACAGCTGGAGCACTTGTCAAATGACATAATAAACTTTATACTCACCTAAACCATTTACAATTTACTGCATTGTTCTGTAATGACTTTCAAGTGCAATAAATCATTTTCAAATCGGATGAATCTTTTTGAATCACCCTGTTCTACCGTGAAATACTCAGCAAGCACAGGAGGGGCAAAAGCCGGAACAATCCCTGGATGGGGTGGCAGTCCATCTTTATCAGATAATATTAAGCCAGAAATGTAGGATAAATAGAAGTGTGTCACTGCCAAGCAGAATGAGTATGGCATCCAGGCTGGGATGAGTATGGCATCCTTACCCGGACGCGAGGACAAGATAAGGGGGCAGTGGGGAGGAAAAACTTCTAAATTGTATATTTTTATCCCCCATCCACTAGATGGCAGAATTCCAGAACCGTAGTAACCTTGTGGAATTCGGTGGGGCATGATGGGAGTTGTAGTGCAGAGAGTCAGCCCTGCTGTATCCCATGGGAGTCACCAGCGGGTGCTGGAGTGATTACTGATCCCTAGATTTTGGAACTTCCTCCTGACCCTGAAGTGCTTCCCTTTACGCTATGCCCTGGCACCAGAAGCTGTTCGGCCTCCCCCGGTGAGTCAGAGCTGGGAAAATGGAAGACAACACTCGCTGGAAGGAGGTGGAAGGAAAAGGACGAAGACCATTGGGTGTTTTTGTGACCTGGAAGAAGCCTGTTGTGAGGTATTTTATAATAAACACCTCTGTTTTGAACCTACAACTGTCTGCGTTGTTTCCAAATTTGTGAGGCTCAGTGGTGCCCCCTATCTGTCACAGAAGTGAAAACAGAATTCGAAGTAATGAAACGTTAATTACTCAAAGAGGTGCGTTTCCTAATTATCGAGAGGATCCACAAAGTCTTCAGACCCCCATTCACTTGTCTCACATTTTCTCACTTTTCGTCCTTGCGCCAAAATCGTTTCAATTCATTTCTTTCCTCCTCAAACAACACTCAATACCCCCAGAATGAAAAAGTGAAAACAGCATTTTAGATATTTTGGGAAATTTCGTAAAAAAAAAAAAAAACCTGAAATCTAACTTTGACACAAGTATTCAGACCCTTTACAGGGGCATCCCACTCGATTGACCATCATTGAGATATCGGGAGTCCAGCTGTGGTCCATTTAATCGACCGGAATGATTAGGAAAGGCACACAGACCACCTGTCTATAGAAGGTCAACCAGTTGAGCAACAAACCAAACCATGAGGTTCAAGGAGTTGCCAGCAGACCTTAGAGACACAGGATTGTATCATGGCGCAGATCTGGGGAAGACTACAAGAACATTTCAGTAACATTGAAGGCTCCCAGGAACACAATGGCCTCCATAATTCTGACCTGAACGTGTGTGTGAAACAACCCCAACTCTGGCAAGACAGATCAATCACAGAAAAGGGCCAAGGTAAGAGAGGTGGGCAAAAAGCTGATGGTGACTCTGGCCGAGCTCCAGAGGACCCTGTGAGTAGATGGGAAAAATATTCCAGAAGAATCACCACCACTGCAACACTCCACTAATCTGAGCAACATGTTTCTCTGGGCTGAGCTCCATCCAACCTGACAGAGCTTGAGAAGATCTGCAGAGAAGAATGGTAGAAAATCCCCCAACTATGACTGAACTATTTGGCCTCGATTCTAAGCATCACATCAGGACGGAAACAGAAATCGCTCCTCACCTTGTGCAAGCCATTCCTACAGGGAAGCAATGGAGGTGGTGGTGGCATCATTTTATGGGGTTACAGCAACTGGGAGACTAGAGAGAGTTGAGAGAACACTGAACAGAGCAAAGGCCTGTTGAAGAGCACCCAGGACCTCAACCACCGGGCCGAAGGGTCACCATACAAGCAGGACAAAGCAAAGACAACACAGGAGTGGATGAGGGACAACTCTGTGAAAGTCCTTAAGTAGCTCTGCCAAAGGCCACACCTGAAATTCTTTGGAGAAACCTGAAAACAGCCGTCCACTGATGATCTCCGTCCCACCCGACAGTATTTGAAGAATGGCAGAAAATCCTCAGGTCCAGGTGTGTGAGGGCTGGTCACACCTAACTTAAAAAGAGTCCATGCTGCAATCTTTAGCATAAGGCAACAACACAACGACATGTGTGAAACACGAAGGAGTCCACTGTACCTTCATAATACAGACAACCGACAATGTTCAGAAGGCTAACAGACTTGTCAGGTTATATAGCGCCTTGATGTGTGGAGTACAAGTCCCAGGAGGTTCTGCTCAAGCTTTATAACACACTGGCGAGGCCTCATCTGGAGTCCTGTGTGGAGTTTTGGTCTCCAAAAAGACATAGTAGTCAAACAATGACGTGAGCCAACAGGTGATCAGCCAACCTAATCTAATTTCCACCTTTTTATCCATCATACAATGTACCTGTCCATCCGTCTATCCATCTTCCTAATCCAGGACTGGGTCATGGGATAGAGGGAGCCTATCCCAGCAAGTGTAGGGCACAAGTAAGGAACAATCTCAGGATAGTCCTCATCACAGGGTAGACACACACACACCTACACATCTTAAAGGCCAACTTAGCATCACCAATCTACCAAACCTGTGTGTCTCTGGAATGTGGGAGCACTTGGAGGAAACCCATGTGGACACGGGGAGAACATGCAGACATCACAGAGGGAGCACCGTGCCACCCCATACAATATAGGTTTAAATAAAATGTTCGAAAAGAAGAAACATGAACATCTCCAAAACACCGATCTGTTCTGGTGCACAATACATTTTGACGGTGCGTCCAGAAGACAGAAAATCAGTAGCGTTGGATGTGAGGAGGAGAAGCCACACAATTAAATAACAGGCTTGAGAATTTGCTTCTAATTAATAAATTGGTTGGAGTAGAAAAAAAAAAAAGGCGGCCCTCCAGGACCTCAATTTGAGACCTCCGAGTCCTTAGCTGCTCACCTGTTGGCTTAATTCTGCATCTCATTATGGTGTGACTATTGGAGAAGGAGAAGCCGGGTTCTGAATCTCAAAAGACAAGTCCATTAAAATCGAGGTAACAGAAGCAGAGTTCTACCAGCAATTGAAAAGGCGTGGAAAGAAGAAGAGATTGACTGGGCTAGAAAATGAAAGGTATGGGGCAGCACGGTGGCACAGTGGTTAGTGCAACAAGGAGCCCAGGGTTCAACTTGCGGGGGTGTGCTCACCATGTGGGTTTCCTCCTACAGTCCAAAGATGGAATCAGTTGTGGCCGTGGTGTGTGTTTACCCTGCTAATGATGATGCTGTTAATGCGTCACTCCATTCCTGGAGTCTTTAGAGGTGTTATTTCTATGCCCTTCTACGGTTTTTAGTCCTGTAGAATTCATTTCTGAGGTTATTATTATATAACACAGTAGCGAGACCACCTCTGGAGTGTTACTGTGAGCACTTCTGGTCACACCGCACCATAAACAGCCCTGGAAGTTGCGCAGATGCGACTCCTTCAGCAATGCGTGGGGACCTCATCCAGGTCTTCAGAATCCCCCAAGTAGACCCAGCAGAATTCTGTCAAGTAAAACGATGAATCATTAAGGGGACTCAAGGGGAAGTGCATTGAGGACTGAAGCCAGGGGGCACTTCTTTACACAAAGAGTTGTGGAATTCTGGACAAACGTCCAAGATGTTGAGGTGAAGCAGAAACCGTGAGGAGCTTAAAAGAAGGATCTGGATGGGATTTGGAGACAGCTAAGCTATTAGCTAAACCAGCGTTTCTCAATCAGTGTGCGCTGTGAGAGCTACCCAGTTGTGCCGTGGAAATAATAGTGTGGCACTTAGGTCTGCACCTGAGAGGGACATTTTAGGCATAAGGACATCACCTGTCTGAGGAGGACAGGACAACCTGGAGAAGCTGGCATGAAAGCAGCTCCGCCATCTCTATGTCGCAGACACAGCACTTGGGGCACTTTGGACGTGTCTCCTGGCCGCTAGAATCCACCTGACTGGGTGTGTGGTCAGCGGCAACCGGCAAGTGTCACAGGACCAGTGGACAGCAGAGAGTGGCGGGCAAAGGGAGATGCCACCAAAGTGCTCACTATGTGCCGTGTCTGTGAACGCTGAACTCGGAGCTTCTCCGGTGGTCCCGCCCCGCTCCTTTCAGACAGTTGAGATATAACGAGTCTGTGGTTTGCCTTTGGGATGTTTTTGGTTATGAAAGTGGGCAACCACAAAAAAAAAAAGGTTGGGAGTTAAACAAAGGAGCGACAAATGGACTGAACGGGCTCCTCTCATTTGTCACATTTCTGATGTTTTATTCTTGTATCTCTTGGACTGAAACTTTATTTTTGTGTATTCATTACATCACAATCCCATTTTGTTCTGCTTGGTCACCGCCATTTTCTGAGTTCAATGCCTCCCGTTGCTATGGCAGTTCTCCCATGAGCCTCTGGGAGACTGCGACACCTGTCGTCATATTGTGCGACGGTATTTAAATCACCACATACGACCGTATTTTACCCAGGACTGCATAAATGAAGCCCTTTACGTGCTATCATGTTAGTTTCTGTACTTTACTGGCTTAAATGTTTGGTTATTAGTTTGGTGAAAGATGGGCTTCACTTTTTACTATTTGAACCCGGCTCATTAGCTCTGACTGCGTCTTATCACCCAGTCCTCATCATAAAATCTCGATGAGAGAGAACAGTGTGCTCCCTAGAGGCAGTCTCTGCTCTTGTGTATGAGGATTGCCTCAAGATTCCTGGATTAGTGGATTAAAAAAAAATGACTGAAGGATTGAAAATAACAACAAATTAGAGTCCTTGAACTTCAAAAATATAACAAAGTACCCTACTTGTCCACCTTAATAAAAAGAGAAGTGTCTGTTTGTTTGTTCATCTGTTTGCTTTGTCTTGGTCATTCCAACAGATGGCGCATCACAAGCATTAATAGTTTCTAACAATCCCATCCCAAATGGCATATAATAGAGACATACACAATGCATTAACCATTCCAACAGATGGTGCATCACAAACATTTACATTGCTTCTACAAATCTCATATCAAATGGCATATAACAGAGACATACGCACGGCCTCTGTCACTTCAACAGATGGCACATCACAAACATTTGCAGTAATCAAATGCAGTGTATTTGTAATTCCAACAGAGGGTGCATCACAAACATTAGCAATGCTTTTACAACTACCAAACCAAATGGTACATAACAGAGACAAATTCATTGTTTGGTGCATTGCAAATTTTAAACCTGCGGTCTATGTTGACTCCTTAGATTTCAACCCATCTTAGATGGGCAGCACATCTAGTAAAAGGATATGTGTCTGTGTATCTGTGTGTACGTCTAGTTGCTATGTCTCTGTCATTCCAACAGAATGCTCATCATAAACGTTTGTACTAACAAAATGCATTGCATGTTCCATTCCAGCAGATGGTGCATCACAAACATTAATACTGCTTTTAACAATCCAATACCAAATGATATATAAGAGAGACACATGCAGTGCATTTGTCTTTCCAACAGATGGCACATCACAAATATTAACATTGCTTTTATAAATCCCAAATCAAATGGCATATAACAGAGACATATGCACTGCCTTTGTCACTTCAACAGTTATTGCATCACAAACATCTGTAGTAATAAAACGCAGTGCACTTGTCATTCCAACAGATGGCGCATCATAAACATTAGCATTGATTTTACAACTCCCACACCAAATGGCACAGTACAGAGGCAAATGCATTGCATGGTGCACTGCAAATGTTAAAGCTGAGAACTACGTTGACTCCTTAGATTTCAACCCATCTTAGACGGGTAGCACATCTAGTAACTAGATACGCGTTTGTGTATCTGTGTGTCTGTCTAGTTGCTGGGTGTCTGTCATTCCGACAGAATGCTCATCATACACATTTGTAGTAATATAATGTGTTGCATTTTTCATTCCAACAGATGGCACATCACAAACATTAACATCCATCCATCCAATCCCTAACCCGCTGAATCCGAATAGGGTCACGGGGGTCTGCTGGAGCCAATCCCAGCCAACACAGGGCACAAGGCAGGAACCAATCCCGGGCAGGGTGCCAACCCACCGCAGGACACACACAAACACACCCACACACCAAGCACACACTAGGGCCAATTTAGAATCGCCAATCCACCTAACCTGCATGTCTTTGGATTGTGGGAGGAAACCGGAGCGCCCGGAGGAAACCCACGCAGACACGGGAGAACATGCAAACTCCACGCAGGGAGGACCTGGGAAGCGAACCCGGGTCTCCTAACTGCGAGGCAGCAGCGCTACCACTGCGCCACCGTGCCGCCCAACATTAACATTGCTTTTACAAATTCCAAATCAAATGGCATATAACAGAGATATATGCACTGCCTTTGTCACTTCAACAGTTATTGCATCACAAACATTTATAGTAATAAAATGCATCGCATTTGTCATTTCAACAGATGGTGCATCACAAATGTTAATACTGCTTTTAACAATCCCGTACCAAATGGCATATAACAGAGACACATCCAATGCATTTTTCATTCCAACATATGCTGCATCGCATGCATTAACACTGCTTTTAACAATCCCCTACCAAATGACGTATAACAGACATATATGTGCTGCATTGTGCACTGCAAACATTAATGCTGAGATCTGCGTTCATTAGTTATATTTAAATCCATTTTTGATGGGTAGCGTAGCTATTCTAATATAAAAATTTATTGGACTCAAAAAAATATATAGAGTAGAAACAAAATGACAACAAGCAGTGGAGGGGACTCGCTGACGTCACACGATGTGTATGTTAGCAACGGGGGGGACACTGCCAGTGACAACAATACGCCAAATGGTGTGAGCCTCAATCGTCACAACATTCTCAAACCCATTTCACCCCATCCAGGGTTGCCGTGGAACAGTGCAGCACAGTCCATCCCATCAGCGGCTGCTGGGGTGGCTCATTTGAAGAACGCGGGCACACAGTCATTCTCAGCCAAATGGGCGCTCAGTCCAATTCTGCGTAGGTAAAAGTAGACAAGGAAGAGATGCGCCGGTCTAGCAATTCAAAACTCCCTGAGAACGCTGGCCCACATTCTGACAGGAAGGAGGTCTCCTCGGTTAAATGAGCACCCCGACTAAAGATAGCCCTGTCACTTCCGAGCCGGATACACAGCATGTCCCATATCAGGTTCTCTTGAGTAAAGGACAGCTGCTGACAGCCTTGTAAATTTAGCACCAAGGAAGCATCGGAGCACAGAACGGGGTGGGGGCACTGGTGGGTGTTTGGGGTTAGAGACGGGCCAAGCAGACAGGTAAACGGTGTAACAAGTCAATCTGGGGTCCGACGTGCTAGCAGGCTGCACTCTGCTATGAGCCGTTCCAACTCCAGTGTCCACCAAAAGGTGAAGCCATCAGCCTGGACATGACGTCACTGGAAACGCACTGCCCAGCCATCCCAAAGATCCAGACCTGTGCGTCTCTTCCTTGTCTGATTTTACCTCCACAGACTTGGACTGAGCGCCCATTTGGCTCAGAATGACTGTGTGCCCGCGTTTTAAAAATGAGCCACCCCAGCAGCCGATGACAAGATGGACTGTGCTGCACTATTAATGGGACAGGCTCCTCCACGATGACCATCAATGGGGTGAAATGGCTTTGAGTATTCCTGTTTGCTCCCATATGCCAACGACCCACACATCAAGGTAACTGGGTGGGCTTTAAAGTGGCCCGTTACATGTCTCGTGTACGTGTCTCTGCCCAGGGTTAGGCTTAGGGTTACGGTTTATTATATTTATCCTTTGCTCCGCGGTGTCATGGCTAAGCACTGCCCGTGGTCCCCTGTTCTATGGATGTCCACAAATGCGATGCCATGCTTGGCTCTGCACCAGCCCACCACCCCTGGGATGTTACACCTGACCCTGTCCACCACAACAGCAAATTCTGACACAAATGGTACCATGACTCGGATTCACAAGTGCCTAAGTGACATCTCCATTTTAGTGGATGGCCTTTATGCAGAGACTCTGAGCAGCCGGCTACTATCCCAAAATAAATGAGGATGTCAAAAAGGGACACAAGTGCAAAAGGCTCACTGTCACCTGCCACTCACCATTAAAAAAAAAAAACAAAAAACACACCAACTGCCCAAAAGAGCTCCAAACGAGAAGAACTTGGAAATTCAACCTGGGCAAATTCATCTGCTAGAGAAGAATCACAGACACAGGTGGAAACCTTCACTCCGCAAATGCCAAAGCAACGGGCACTCCTTGTTATGATGTGCAGTCTTCCACATGGCCAAAGGAGCGTGAGGCCTACAAAAGTGGCACCAGCACCTTGAAACCCTGCCCAAAAAGAGGCTTACATAAACATAGCCAGGCCTCAAATGCTACTTGCTGGCCCCCCAAAGATGAGGAGCAGGCAATACACCACAAAATGTTCAAAGATATAACATAAGCCAAAAAGGAGGGGGGGAATGACCATAAACCCTTAACATGGAGCAAAGGGGAAGACAGCCAATCTTCATAAGCGGAGGATTCATTTTACAAAACAAAAAAATACAGGTAAGTGCTCAAAAAAACAAAAAGTGGGAAAAATACATTTGCTTCAAAAAAGCAAACAAGTCCCAACACACAGTCCAGAAGATGGTCCAAGAACACAGAGCAAGAAAAATCACAAAAGCAGAACATCCAACAAGGAAATATAACTCATAGATTCCCCAATATACTGTATATGAATGACTTCCGGCTCCTGAGCCTTCTTAACAGACTTGTACTGTATAAAGCAAGAGGGCGGGGCTCAGGAGTTATGATGTCAGGATGGCCCCGCCTCCTGGGGATCCAACCATGAGGAGCAAGGAATAGAAGTAAAGAGACCGCATATAATTACAGAATTACAACTTAAACCGAAGGGAGATAGATAGATAGATGAAAGGCTTTATATAATCAATAGATAGTAGATATGAAAGGCACTAAATAATAGATAGATAGATGTGAAAAGCACTATTTGATAGGTAGATAGATAGATAGAATATTATTTTTTCCTAGGGGGTCATTTAACCAGGATAAACCCCCTCCAAATGTCATGCTGAGTACCCCCCAAACCCACACTGTCGACTTTACTGTCACTGGGAGGAGTTTTGGGACTTTATGGCACAATGGGGCAATTCTAAATTTCTCCAAGGGATTCATGAAGTTTATCCAATCTAATCTAATGCCCCCTCTAGTTCCTCAGATGCCCCCCTTTGGCATTTTGGTCTGGCGCTGGGGCTGCTTTAAGGGTGTGGCAAGAAACTTCACACGGACACGGAGGGAACATGCAAATGCAACAAAGACAGCAACTGGGTATGGAATTAGATCTTTAAGGTCTGCCGCTCTACCCAGCGTGCCTGGCAGCACTGAGCACATGGCAAAATTCTTGGTCCCATTGTGAGAGGAGGCATTGAAGCGGCACAATGAATGCTGCGTTTATAAAGTGAAAAATGTTAGTAATTCTATGCTATGGTATCGATCTGGGACAGAATAAAATTAACGGGGTTGCCACTCATTGATTTACAGCACTTGAGCTAATGGCGTATCGACCCGGGAGGCCAGAAGTGGCGAGTTCGCTCCTGTCCGTTTGGCACTACCCTGTGGCCACGAAGCCACTCTGACTTGTTTGGGTGACATCGTTACTCTGCACTATCATGCCAATCAAAGCTCTGCTGTCTGTTTATTCAGAACACAACATTTGATGCCAATGCCCACAGGGGGAAAGAAAAAAAAAAAAAGCCACCATGAACTGAAAAGGCAAACAGATGGGCACAGAGGCGCACAAAAAAAGTTTCAGTCTCTTAAATCTAAACAATGGCAAATCATGGCATTTAATTGAAACAAAATGATGATGTGGGCGAGTTTTGAGTTTTACTGCCATAATGGCACATGCTGCTCCGGGGTAAATGTATGCCATGTGGCCTCGACTGCTGAGTTTCATTACTGTTTGTCAGAGTGCAGCAAAGAACCCTCCTGGCTGATAATCTTCAAAGAACAATGAATTCTTCATCCATTTCAGAATTGTTTGGATCATGACAATGGCGGGCACAAGACAGCTGCCAAACCCAGGCTGGGTGCTCCTCCACAAGTTACCTGGGAAATCCAAGTTGGCACTAACATGCACATTGTTGAGGATGTGAGAGGAGAAGCTACCAACACACGAGGTGTTAGAGTTTGGCCAGGGGTCCCCGGCTCGGATGTCTTTTCTTTTTTAATTTTGTTGTGTATTATGAATAATGCTTTGTTAACTACTTTCACGGAGGGGATATCAAGAGGTGGGCGGCACAGTGGCGCAGTGAGTAGCGCTGCTGCCTCGCAGTAAGGAGACCTGGGTTCGCTTCCCAGGTCCTCCCTATGTGGAGTTTGCATGTTCTCCCCGTGGGTTTCCTCCCACAGTCCAAAGACATGCAGGTTAGGTGCATTGGCGATCCTAAATTGTGCTTGTTGTGTGTGTCTGTGTATGTGTGTGCCCTGTGGAGGGCTGGCGCCCTGCCCGGAGTTTGTTTCCTGCCTTGATTGGCTCCAGCAAACCCTGCCGTGACTCTGTAGTTAGGAAATAGCGGGGTGAATAATGGATGTATGGATATCAGGAGGCAGCTGAGGATGTGAGGAGGTCCAGTTTCTAGGGGTGGGATCTTTCCCTTACACAGATGATGTTGTTGTGACTTTTGGCACAAACTCGAGACACTTGCTACTGAGTGTGAATCGGCTGAGCACCTGCAAGACTGAGGTCCTGGTTGTGTCTCAGAAAAGAGTGGTCTGCTGTACCCAGATGAGGGGGGGGGATAACTGCCCTTACTGGAGGAGTTCAAGTCTCTCCAGAGAATGTGAGATTGACCAGCAGATTGGATTGTGAAGAACTGTTCCGCAGGCTCGGCACTGGTCCAGCGTGGTGAAGCGGGCGCCATGGGTGCCAAAGCACTCAATTCTACATCCCTGTCCTCGCCTCTGGACATGAGCTGTGGGGTAATTGCTGAAAAAACTGATATGGCGCATACCACCGGCAGAAGGGAGGTTTCTTTGCAAGGTGGCTGGGATGACGCTCTGTGAAAAAAAAATCGGGAGACCCTCACGGTAGAGTCGCTGCCCCTCCAGATCGAGAGGAACCAGCTGAGGTGATTTGAAAAAAGACAAAACCAGGTCAATACAAGTGAGTGAAAAATTTTAATTAAGGAGAAGATGAAGTGAGATCAAAATTACATTCTGGGGTCGATACACATTATGTTACTAGCAGACCTTCACAGGGTGGGCGGGGCGAAAGGAGTGTCTGGGCGGAGCTACATGTTTGACGGGCAGGATCCTTCAAATTAGGTGGAATTTAAAAAGAGGGCGGAGACTTGCTTAGAAAAGGAAAAGTCAGAACTCCATGCATGCCTGGCTGTGCTGCTGAATTTAATCATAATAATAATAATAATAATAATAATGTTTTATTTAGAGAGCACCTTAAAATATGAATGCCTGCTGATCGGGATGACTCTGTGGCTGAGCTATCGAGGGGACTTCAATTCCAAGGAGTGTACAAGGGGGTCAATACGTGTTCAACTTCAGACTTTAGAGGAAAAAATAAAATGGTTCAGGCAAAGCTGCCGGGGTCTTGGAGACCCTCCTTGGAGAGACAGCATTTCTGTTATAAATGTCACAAAAAGTGATTTCCTGCACAATGCTGATGTCTGTTTTGTTTGTGGACTGCGCACCCTATTACAAAGTAATTCTTAGGTCTACGATATACATACATACTAGTGAGTTTCCTAGTTTTTGATTGTTAATAATTTTTCTGAACTGTAGCTGTGATATCTTGCACTTGGATGTTAGAGATTGAATTGAGTAAGTAAAGCTGGGAAGAAATATTGGTTTGTGTGTCTTTTCATTTAAGGCTGTAAAGCAAAAAAAAAGGGAATATTTTGAAGGGGGGATTCTTTTCTATACCCACTGTAACTGATAACATTCTAACATATACAGTGGTGTGAAAAACTATTTGCCTCCTTCCTGGTTTCTTATTCTTTTGCATGTTTGTCACACAAAATGTTTCTGATCATCAAACACATTTAACCATTAGTCAAATATAACACAAGTAAACACAAAATGCAGTTTTTAAATGATGGTTTTTATTATTTAGGGAGAAAATAAATCCAAACCTATATGGCCCTGTGTGAAAAAGTAATTGCCCCCTTGTTCAAAAATAACCTAACTGTGGTGTATCACACCTGAGTTCAATTTCCTGATTACTGCCACTCCTGTTTCAATCAAGAAATCACTTCAATAGGAGCTGCCTGACACAGAGAAGTAGACCAAAAGCACCTCAAAAGCTAGACATCATGCCAAGATCCAAAGAAATTCAGGAACAAATGAGAACAGAAGTCATTGAGATCTATCAGTCTGGTAAAGGTTATAAAGCCATTTCTAAAGCTTTGGGACTCCAGCGAACCACAGTGAGAGCCATTATCCACAAATGGCAAAAACATGGAACAGTGGTGAACCTTCCCAGGAGTGGCCGGCGACCAAAATTACCCCAAGAGCGCAGAGACGACTCATCCGAGAGGTCACAAAAGACCCCAGGACAACGTCTAAAGAACTGCAGGCCTCACTTGCCTCAATTAAGGTCAGTGTTCACGACTCCACCATAAGAAAGAGACTGGGCAAAACGGCCTGCATGGCAGATTTCCAAGACGCAAACCACTGTTAAGCAAAAAGAACATTAGGGCTCGTCTCAATTTTGCTAAGAAACATCTCAATGATTGCCAAGACTTTTGGGAAAATACCTTGTGGACTGATGAGACAAAAGTTGAACTTTTGGAAGGCAAATGTCCGTTACATCTGGCGTAAAAGGAACACAGCATTTCAGAAAAAGAACATCATACCAACAGTAAAATATGGTGGTGGTAGTGTGATGGTCTGGGGTTGTTTTGCTGCTTCAGGACCTGGAAGGCTTGCTGTGATAGATGGAACCATGAATTCTACTGTCTACCAAAAAATCCTGAAGGAGAATGTCCGGCCATCTGTTCGTCAACTCAAGCTGAAGCGATCTTGGGTGCTGCAACAGGACAATGACCCAAAACACACCAGCAAATCCACCTCTGAATGGCTGAAGAAAAACAAAATGAAGACTCTGGAGTGGCCTAGTCAAAGTCCTGACCTGAATCCAATTGAGATGCTATGGCATGACCTTAAAAAGGCGGGTCATGCTAGAAAACCCTCAAATAAAGCTGAATTACAACAATTCTGCAAAGATGAGTGGGCCAAAATTCCTCCAGAGCGCCGTAAAAGACTCATTGCAAGTTATCGCAAACGCTTGATTGCAGTTATTGCTGCTAAGGGTGGCCCAACCAGTTCTTAGGTTCAGGGGGCAATTACTTTTTCACACAGGGCCATGTAGGTTTGGATTTTTTTTTCTCCCTAAATAATAAAAAGCATCATTTAAAAACTGCATTTTGTGTTTACTTGTGTTATATTTGACTAATGGTTAAATGTGTTTGATGATCAGAAACATTTTGTGTGACAAACATGCAAAAGAATAAGAAATCAGGAAGGGGGCAAATAGTTTTTCACACCACTGTATAATTTATTGTGTAGTAGGAAACAAATGGACCTCCAGTCCCGCCAAAATGAAGGCTCCAGCCCCAGTAGTTCGTGAGTACTATCACACTGACACACTCGTCATTCTTCTTCTTACCACATAATTTGTTTTTGCAATTTGCATCGCACTCAGCAGATGTCGCTGCTCCTCTTTTTCTTTATGCCACATCACCTTGTTAATCAGATTTTCTATGCTGTATGCCGTCAGAGAGGTTGCTGCTAGCCACATTTCTTTTCTTCACCAGTGTGCGTCATATCATCAGCATTCGATCAAGACCAAGATCAAAGTTGAGACCCCAGTGGATCACGAGTAATCGCGTCACAGATGGACACAACCCTTAGTGTTTTATATACAGAGCATATATAAAGTTTTGGCAATGTCAGAGTAAGATTTCAGAACTTTGCCAGCGGGAAACACAAACCTATACTTTGCTTGCTGACCACGAGCCTATTAATGAATATGTGCCGAGGTAGAAAAATCAATTTGTATTTGAATGAAAATCAGTAGATAAAAATCACTGGAGTCTCAAAATGTTTCATTACTGTTATATTAACACAACAGCAGTTTTCTCCTGAAGTGCAACAAAACTGGCCTGGCACAGTGCGGTCTCGGAGAAAAACATCTCAGTGGTTTGCAACTTTAGAGAAGTGGCAGGTGAGATTAATATTTTTTTTTTCTCATAATTGCCTTATTGTCGCATTTTTCTTTGGAGGGGGGACATGAATTTTGTGCTCCCCCCAGCGTCTACGACCATTAAGTGCCAGCACACTTAATGTTTCTCCCCTCGACCATCGGCTAGAGCCATCAGGCTTGAAGAAAGCAGGAAGTTTATCTACGACGGCCCCTCAAAGACAACAATTTCCTGTTGCTGTGGAGAAGGTGACGACTTCATCAGTGCAAAGGGAAGCAGTTCAGGAAGTCCTGGCAAACGTGCCGGTGAATGGGAACGGAGAATCCCGTCGGTCTGATGTTTTGAAAAGCGGGCTATAATTGGCATGGCAGCACAGCTCTCCGGCAGTTTTACGTATGTTTGCATAGGGAAAGCTCAAAAGGGTTTCCTTTGGATTTTCCTAAACGGCGTACGTGCAGCTGTTGTCACGTCTTCAGGTTTAACAGACTGTGAAGACGCAGGATTTCAATTTGGAGGAATCTGAAGCCGAAAGCCAAACAGTGACACACACACCTGAAGTGGATTAGCCTCAGTAATGGAGGGATGGACTTGTCATTTTTAGGAATTGTGGCCTAATTATAAACGGGTAAAACGTGCTTCTCATTATTAGTGGAAGTGTCACGCACGAGGCGTCGGAAGGGAGACTTAGAAGTCCAGGTCCCCAGTCACTGGGTGGCATATAAGTGGATCACTACGTATTTATTTATTTTATATTTTCGTCCTCATTTAGATGGGACGTTTTCCTTCAGTGTTCCCCTGTTCAGGTCCTGGCTGTGGATGTCGTCCACGTTCTCGCCCATTTATGCGTTTTCATTAGGGTTGGGACGGTACTAAAATTTGGACCTCAGTATACCAAAGAAAATAATGGATACCCCCCCACCACCACCCAGTCTCATGCCATCCTCCCCAGTTTGCCAGTTCCCTATTGTGCAGCACAACGCATTCCCGTTATGAATTTTCAAACCTTTCAAACTTGCTCCTGCCCACCCATTCAGGTCTGGTGATGCCACCTCTTTGTGGTACCAAATCTCAACCCATGTAGGACTCCTAGATGGTGGAATGAGCTGCCTGCCTCCATCTTAACAGATGTCCCGAGTTTAAGAAGACTCTCTCGTTCCGTCTAACGGACAATGGCTTTCATGGGTTCTTGCAACTAAGGAAGGACAAAGTAGTTCTGATTGGTTGAGGGGTCTTCAATTTTGTCACCAAGTCCTGTCACACTTGTTCCCAAACAGTCCCCCAGACTGATGTTTACTCCGTTATGTTGACCTCTTTTGTTAGTTGCTTTGGATAAAAGTCTGGGCTAACATAAATGTTCCAGTTATTCTGAAGAGGGACCACCCATAGCTGGACATGATAAGCGCAGCAGACCAAGAACCAACTCTGGATGGGACATTCGTCATTGGCCGTGCAGGCCTTCTTGTTTGGACACCTGCACCCCATCATCATTTGAAATCATGCTCGTTATCCGGAGAGACCGTCTGCCTGAAGCGACCCCACTGAACTTGAAAAATGAACGAGCAAAGCCCCCCGTCACACTGGAAGCATGGATCAAGTCGGAGAATGTAAATAAAGTTTACTCAGACTGGCAAGGTTGGTGACAGAAAAGGGGAAAATGGAATTCCAAAGACGTCATGGAATAAGGAATAAAGACAGAGAAGTAAACAGAGGAGGACGTCGAGCACAAGGAGAAGTGACAAATGAAGACGACGCGTATGCCTTTGTGATGTCACAAAGGCCTCCGCCATGGCAATGCCTGCGGTCCGTTACTGCCACTACAGCCATGCAGAAGGCAGCATCGACACACATGGGCCTACTTTGGGTTCTCTTTGTTTAATATAGCGCCTCACAGCAACAGCAATAGACAAGAAGTAACTGGCAATACCGGCAAGTTAATGGGCATTACTAAATTGGCCCATCGTGTGTGTGTGTTTCTCTTGGGTGGACTAACACACCACCGATGATAACCACTGGGTTACCCGACCGGCCAAACTGGTGCCACTCAGAAAACAAAGAGATGGTGACAAAAGTGACAGGAGTCGGGCCTTGACATCTGTAGAGGGGCAGGGGGACTGGAATGTCCCCTTGGCTCAGTAAGCAAAGTCATCTGCTCTTCTCTTACAACACCAAAGCCAAAATTGTCACCATTGTTATTGTGTGTAATGCGGCAAAACAAAAAACAGGAAATGGTGGGAGAAAACAAAATTCAAAGTCGTATCACAGGAAGGAGTCGAGGAAACCAGAAAGGAGAGTACAAAACTAATTATCGAAATCTGAAACATAAAAAAAAATAAAATAAAATAAAACGTGAAGATTAAAGGTGTGTGGTGTCATACAAGCGCGTTGGATGTCCTCCTCTCAGGCTCAGTCCAGGTGTGTAATAACCCGCTAAGATGATGGGGTGCGCTGCCGCTGACACCGCCATCTCCTTCTTTTCCCAGAGTGCCAAGAAGCCACACCCCTTTCGGTCCAGCCACCATAAAACCTCGGGCGTCCCAGCAGGAGGTATCAATTCTGGCCAGAGCGACCAGCAAGATGCAGCTCCGCTAAGACTGATGAACCTTGTTCAGCCTTTGTTCGATAATCCCGTGGAAGTGATGAACGCCATCAAGCGCTGTTTCAGTTCCTTTTTTTCTTTTCTCCGGATGAAATAAAGGGACGGCCCGGCTGGCGCCCCAAAATTTCTTGCTGTGGTCCCGAGTTGTGATTCCTGCACCCGGCTACAGTAGCTAAACTGTTCCTTGTTTGTCTTACAACTCCAGCTTACGTTATTTCAGAGTGTTCGGTTACAAAATGCAGCATGTTGCCATCTTTTATAGGCGGCGAAAGATGACTCGACACGTCATGTGACCAGCAACGGACTTAGCGACCATTAACGATATAACTACGGCCATGCAGATTGAGTCACAAAATGGTGGTGTGCTGACTGTACAAGGGGGAAACACTTCAAAAAATTAAAGAGAGTGTGGATCAGGAGAAAGTCAAAGTCGAACCAAAGAGCAAGGATCAAACCGAACATCAGACAGAGAAACACGTCAGAGCCAAATTATAGGCAAAAGGTGGGGCTTTGTTTCAAGATACTAGCAATCAAAAGGGCAAAGTAAGTAATTAACTAGGACTGGTCCAATATCGTCAATAGCAATTGCTTTAGGGTGACATTTATACAGGAGCAACCAATGAAGCAGTAAATGGCGCAGCCTCGGCGCAAACCGCCAATGTAAATACCACAAAATGGCAGCAGCAGTCACCAAAACAAAAAGTGGCATTGGAAAGAGACAGTAAAGATGAGTCAGCTACTAAACAGAAGCATTAATCACAATTCACATTGCAAGATTGGACTCCTCTGGTGATTCGTGATTTTAATTACCCGAGAATGAGTCTCATAATTCGTGTTCATTTGATTTGTGAAATGAATCATTAATTCAGAATGAGTCGCAAGATTCTTGTTAATTTGATTCGCAAACTAACCTTGAACTGACATCAAAACGCACAATTCTTGTTAATTTGATATGCAAATGTAATTATTACTCGAGAATGAGTTGTATAATTCGTGCTCATTTGATTCACAATTTGAATAATTACCCTAGAAAGAGTCATACACGTCTCATTCATTTGATTAATGAACTGAATTATCACTCGGGAATCGGACGCAAGATTCTCATTCCTTTACACATTAGCTCAGAAAAAGTCGCACGATTCTCATTTGTTTGATTAGCAAACAAACTCGAATACTTTAGAACAAGATTCATGATTCTTGTTCATTTGATTTGTGAACTCAATCATTACCCGAGATCGAGTCCCACATTTCTTGTTCATTTGACTTTGTAAACTGACTCATTACCTTAGAACGAGCCATACAGTTCTCAATCATTTGATTAAGAAACTGAACCATCACCCAAGAGTAAGACGCATGATTCTCATTCATTTCATTTGTTAGCTCAATCATTACCCCCAGAACAAGATGCGCGATCCTCGTTCAGTTTATTTGTAAACTTAATCATTACTCAAGAATGAGTCACATGGTTCTTATTCATTTGTTTTTACTAACCAAATCTTCACCCAGGAACGAGTCAAACGATTATCATTCATTCGATTCACAAACTGAATCATTATCCGGAAACGAGGTACATGATTCTTGTTCATTTGATTCTGGAAACTGAATCATTACTCGAGAATGAGTTACATGGTTCTTGTTCATTTGATTTGTGAACCAAATCTTCAACCAGGAACGAGTAATGTGATTGTCATTCATTTGATTTGCAAACTGAATCATTACCTGGAAACGAGGTGCATGATTCTTGTTCATTTGATTCTGGAAACTGAATCATTACTCAAGAACGAGTCACATGGTTCTTGTTCATTTGATTTGCGAACCGAATCTTCACCCAGGAACGTATCAGACAATTGTCATTCATTTGATTCACAAACTGAATCATTACCTGGAAACGAGGTGCATGATTCTTGCTCATATGATTTGCAAACTCAATCATTACCCCAGAACAAGACGCGTGATTCTCAATCATTTGATTTGTAAGCTTAGTCATTACTCAAGAACAAGTCATGTGATTCTTGTTCCTTTGATTTGCAACTGAATCTTCACCCAGGAATGAGTAGTGCGATTGTCATTCATGACTGAATCATTACCCGGAAAGGAGGTGCAGGATTCTCATTCATTTGATTCTGCAGACTTAATCATTGCCTGAGAACAAGTCGTACAATTCTCATTCATTTGTTTACAGAACCGAATTATTACATGGGATCGAGTCACATGATTCTCGTTCATTACCTGGGAATGAGTTAATGTGATTTGTATTATCTTTATTATGTATTTAAAATATGTTGTCATGCTTTGTCTTTCAAACAAAACCGTGTTGTACATTATGAATTATCAGCATGTTCGATATATAACTTATTATTTATGATTAAGTAGGAATTATTTGATTATATAGTTGCAATGCAAGTCATTCAGAGGGGGACTTTCTTTTTTTTGTAGCTGCCAACCCTGAATCCTGTTGACGAATCAAAAGAATCAATTTATTGTAAACAGGTAATCGAAAAGAAGCAAATCAGTAAAGTCAAAGGAAATATGTGTCATTATGTGTGCCTGTCCATCTGTGGCTAAGCACTACTAAAAATGGATTTAAAAAATGAGTGTGTTGGTGGTCTCTCCCATTAGCACCTTGTCTTACCGTCCGTCCTTCACTTAAAAATACAAGTCACTTCAGCATCTCTCCTGTGGACGTCATCTTCTGTGGCCTTCTGAAGTGATGCTTGTCACTTGGCCTCTCTTTAGAAATCAGAGCTCCACATTCTTGTGCTGCCATAATCAGGCGCGGTCAGGATCTGAAGGCGGCAATTTGCAGCTCGGTCATTAACATACACAATCGGAACAAGATTACAATGCCGAAAGTGCGTTCTGCTCGCACACCGCGTGCCACTTCCATTTGCTTTATTTAAATGACACAAAATATCTCAAAAGCAATCAAGCCTCTGTGTGGAGCTGGCAGCCTGCTGCATGTTATTGTGATTAATTGAATTTTAAATTATTATGAAACACGAAGAGAGGGATCATTGCGAGCTGCCACAAATTGTTCTCGACTTCGGCTTCAAGCCCTTTTGTTCTTTCGTTGATGGCAACAGATACAAATGTTTTCAGGCCTATTTGCAGTTTTCACTGGGTGGTGGGGTCAACAGCCATACAAATTTAAAGACTTCAGTTCAATCCCCAGCCCTTGATGAGCTTACATAAGTAGTCACTGCACACTGGCGGAATTTCTAAGGACCCCAAGCCCTTTATGATCAGTCCCTTGCTTTATATTTTTACATTGGCGTAGTCAGCAGGATAACCTGAGATGATGACCTGAACAGGTGGACCTATAAACCCTGGCACAGCTGAAGGCGGGTTCAATGTGACAATTTCAAGTCCAAGTTGTGAATTAGCAGGCGAGCTTTGCTGGGTCAGAGTCGAGACTGGTGGCGAAGGTTACTATTCGAAGAAACGGTCCCATGTGTTGGTTTCTATATAAAAATCTGACAACATTGAATCCTATCGGTATCCTAACAGAACACAAGATGACACCATTGCCTCGAGTCGAGTGGGCTGTACTGGAAAGGTACAGAAAGTTCAGTGAGACAACAAAGAGCAACTGGAGGTGGTATAAAAAGAAATTACAGCACACTACGGAGTAACACTGGATATATGGGGGAAAAAATAAACGCCAAGTTTGAGGTTTCTATACAGACTGCCGGTATAGACATGGGCCTTTGTCTCATGGGAGAAGATGACTCGTTGGCTACAACCTAATTCATACTTTTAATTTTCCCTCTCTTTCATATTAGGATACTTTGTGACTTTTAAATTTAAAGAATACCAATTTTGGGACTAGGTAGGCCTAAAGCCAGGCTGTTGAGTTTGGGGTTCGACTGCCTGGGGTGATGGCCAAGACCTGATAGAAGGGTTTGTGTGTTTTGTTTTTTTCTTTTTGGGCCTGCTGTCTATTTTGTGCTTCATTATTAATTAATGCCAAAGCTCCAAAAAAAAAACCCACTTAAGCCATGACACCACCATGGTCACCAAATCTCAGTCCCAACAAGCACGGGTGACAAACAGAGTGGAGGCCGAGTCCATCACCAATTCCCCCCAAATGATGAAATTTGTCTCAGGGGGCCGGAGTCCTATCCATTCAGCACAGTTTCGGGACAATTCCAGGCAGTGTCCCGTCAGCCTATTCAATCAAATTATTGGCAGTTTCCTTTGGTTTGTCAGTTAGTGGAATATTGAAATATTCAAGCAAATAACAAATGGCTTATTTAAATGCAAATTTAAGCATAGAAAAACCTTGGGAGCTCAGAGCCCACCTCAGCAGGCCACATGTACTGGATAAGCAGATAAGAAAATGGACGGTGACTGCATTCCTTTTCTTAATTCAGAGGGAGTTCACTATCAGAATGTAAATGACTAGATGGTTGCATTTAAAATCTGGGCATGTTGTGCCCCTTGAACTAAATTCTTTTCTTCCTGATGCCAGCCTGAAGCCATCCTTGGAGTAAGTCAGGGTAATGTTTCATCTGCCACCTTCACTCATTCAAGCTTCATAACAAGTGGAACCATTTTTAACATCAAATCGTTGTCGGGATCATTGATTGCGAGTAGGAGGAATGAAAGCGACCAACATTTTGTCATTCTATTTTGGGAGAGATGCTTATATATACGCAGCTCCACACACTGACTCATTTGCATTCATAAGAACAGCTTGTTTGTGATTATGTCAGTTTAAAATAAATGTCAAAATCTGCATCTCCAGTCTGCTGATATCAGTGTGGTGGCTTTATCTAAAAGGTATAGAGTTAAATATTAAAAGCCGTACACTTGGCTACAAATGAAGGAGTACGATTGGCCAGAATACAATGGAGCCGATTTCTGGAGTAATACATTTAGAACAGGAGAACAGGCCCTCCAGAGAAACAAGCTCATCCATCCTCAAGTCAGGTCAAGTTGTGGAGCCTGTACTGGGACAGTGCGTTGCCACACACCCCAACGACAAAACAGCTTGGGATCCTGGTTGGCAGCCCCCCAGGCAGACACGCGGTCCAGTCCCCCTATATGTTACAGCCAGGGGTGATGTGGGTGTCCCTTGGCCTGGTCCAGTCACTTGGGTCCTCAACAATGAGGGACACCCTCAGGGAATCACGCCACATGGCCAAATTGGCATAACTGACGCTCCCTCACAATGCAGGTCATGTGCCTCATTCGGGTCTCCATCAGCAACACAAAGTCAAACCAGCGGGACCCAAGGATTCTACGAAGAGTCCGGTCTTCATCTCAGGTCCTTGGGTAGTGTCCATGTCTCACAAACAGAAAGCACCAGGACTCTAAAGACTTGGACCTTTGTCCTTTTGCAGAGATAGTAAAAGCACCACACACCCCTTTCTAGGGACCTCATGACCCATCATGCTTTCCCAATCCATCTACTGACTTCACAGGAAGAGTCACCAGAGACATGAAAGTCACCGCCGAGCTAAGTAAACCTCTCCATGAGGTCGACACTCTCTCCACAGACAGACACACTGCTGATGGCCGTGCCCAACAGATCATTAAAGGCCTGGATGTTGGACCCAGACTCCGTGAAGATCACAGCATCGTCAGCTAAGTCAAGATCAGTGAATCAGTGAGAGGCAAAGATCGGAACCAAATTCATTGTAAATATTCCGCAAGCAAAATATGATGGCACATTGAAAGAGAAGTCAGGAACAGAAGGAAGTCGATAACCGAAACAAAACCCAGTACTAGGCCTGCTCGATAATACCCTAAATATTCTTATCTGCAGTGTTTCCCAACTTTTGCCCAGTTTTTCACATGCTGTTGTCTTTGTCACCTCCGTGAATTGAGTGCAATATCATCCGAGTGGGGAGGTCCCCCATGATGAATTGAGCGCGATCATCAGTGCTTATCCTCCTTGATTGAATCAAGTGCGATCATCAGAGCAGGCATTAGGGAGGTTGCCCAGAATTGGGCCTGACTGAAGTGTGATGCTGCTGATGCTGTAAATCGTCCCTAATACAATACAATACAACACAACTCGGAGTCCTGCCACGTGCAAAATTTCACTGACAACACTGCTATCGTGGGCTGCATCAGGAGTGGGCAGGAGTATAGGAACCTAATCAAGGACTTTGTTAAATGGTGCGACTCAAACCACCTACACCTGAACACCAGCAAAGCCAAGGAGCTGGTGGTGGATTTTAGGAGGCCCAGGCCCCTCATGGACCCCGTGATCATCAGAGGTGACTGTGCAGAATGTGCAGACCTATAAATACCTGGGAGTGCAGCTGGATGATAAACTGGACTGGACTGTCAATACTGATGCTCTGTGCAAGAGAGGACAGAGCCGACTATACTTCATTAGAAGACTGGCGTCCTTCAACATCTGTAATAAGATGCTGCAGATGTTCTATCAGACGGTTATGGTGAGCGCCCTCATCTACGCAGTGGTGTGCTGGGGAGGCAGCATAAAGAAGAGGGACGCCTCACACCTCTACAAACTGGTGAGGAAGGCAGGCTCTATTGTAGGCACGGAGCTGGACAGTTTGACATGCGTGGCAGAGCGACGGGCACTGGGCAGACTCCTGTCAATCACGGAGAATCCACTGCATCCACTGAACAGGATCATCTCCAGACAGAGGAGCAGCTTCAGCGACAGACTGCTGTCACCGTCCTGCTCACTGACAGACTGAGGAGACCCCACACTATGTGACTCGGGGGGTAAATGTTAACATTATACAAAGTTATTGTCTGTTATACCTTCATTGTTATCACTCTTTAATTTAATATTGTTATTATCAGTATGCTGCTGCTGGAGTATGTGAATTTCCCCTTGGGATTAATAAAGTATCTATCTATCTGTCTAATCGTTGGAGAGTTGAGAGTGGGCATGCTTAGAATGGGGGGGTTTGATGCAAATTGCCAGGACACACACACACATAAGCATTTGCCTTATGGGGGGGATGACTCGTCGGTGATGACCAGAGGAAAATTCTAGCAAATGAGCGCTCAAATTAGCCTTGTGTGATTATTTGAATAATGCACTCCATGAACCTCTGGTTCGTAGACAGCCATGGAGGCCACCATTAGAAGACCCAGTTGATATAACAGAAACTCACAGAGTCATGATGGACTAAGGCAATGTTTTGTCCGGTGTCAGCCCACAAGTTGGCAAACACCACTCTAGGGTTTAGACAAAATGTATCCACCGAAGGATGAAGTTATGTTGGAGTCGGAGTATTTATAGCGGAACTTCAGCATATATCACTAAAGCACCTAATTTGGTATCACCCGCAAGTTTAAGGAACCGGATTCTTTCCACTCTTATCCCCATCGTTCATTATGTACAAGGAACTTTCAAAGAGTTTCTCCACGTTTAGATTTTCACTGGAAAAGGTGAAGGCGGGAGGAGCAGTAATTGGGCATTAAAAAGTCGGTACTATGCTAGGAAAATTACATCGCAAAGGAAGGCGACTACCGTATATACTCGTGGATAAGTTCTCTCGTGGATAAGATGGGGCTTTATTTTACCGTATAATTTCTGGTATCTTATAATGTCGGTCATATAAGTCAAATGTGAGAAAACTCATGCTATTGGTCCAAGAGATTATGACGCCCACCTGAGAGAGTCACCACGGAGCACACGGCCTTTTTATTTCTCCGTATTGTGCCTACGTGACCACACGGTAATACCCAAACTATTCTGAATCGACGTTTGCACTGATTTGTGTTTTTTGTAACTCACACACTCATACAACTTTATCGTAAGAGCATCCCTTATCTATGATGGAGCGTTCGATCAGAATAAAATACGAAGCTGGTTTTACATTAAAAGTTGTTGAAGTGCCGACAGAAATTGGTAACTGATAGATAGATAGATAGATAGATAGATAGATGAAAGGCACTATATGATAGATAGATAGATAGATAGATAGATAGATAGATAGATAGATAGATAGATATGAATAGATATGAAAGATAGATAGATAGATAGATAGATAGATAGATAGATAGATAGATAGATAGATAGATAGATAGATAGATAGATAGATACTTTATTAATCCCAAGGGGAAATGCACATAATCCAGCAGCAGCATACTGATACAATAAATAAATAACTGCACTGCTGCAACAAAATTCGATGTGTCTGAGAAAATGATGCAAGATTGGAGGAAGATTTATAAAATTAAAAATTAAAAAAATTAAGTGTCGTATTTTTGAACGGGCTCATAAGTCGGGGTCTAATTTTATGATAGATTTTTTGGGTTTCAAAACCCGACTTATACTCGAGTATATACGGCATGTAGAACAGTGATGGAATTTGTTTTTGAAATTCTTAATAAATACAGATAAACAAAAGTGTGGAAGCTTTTTGAACATCCCTTGTATATTATTATGTACAATTGATGTAATATTAGGTTTAAATAGCAGCAGACCTGCATTGACTCCCTGATGGACATAACCCTGGGGTCAGTTGATGTGGTCTGCACAACTTCAAGTCCTTCTTATGAGTTCTGCGGAAGACACCTATTGGTTTGCTCTTTCATCATTAAAGTGTATAATTTCCTGCACAAAACTTGGTCCCTAAATGGCCTATAAATGAGGGGGTTTTGGGTCTGGAGGGACAGAAATTGGGGAGAAACCCCAAAAAACTCTGCATCTTACATAACGAGATATTAAGTCGAGTCGAGTGGTATCTCATGCGTGGGGGTTTTCCCAAACTGCTCAGGGAAGAAGCGCCTAAAAAAAAAAAATAAAATAAAATCCGGAGTGGTCTTCCCTCGACTTTCTCGTATACTCAGATATGGGGATGGATATTTGAGGAGTAAACCGCAAGACAATGACTCTATTTTTATATCATGTACATTAAAGATCCATCAACAACAAATCAAATCAAATTAATAATATACTGAACAATTATTATAAAAGTAAAGTTGAATAATAATAATAAAATCCGGAGTGGTCTTCCCTCGACTTTCTCGTATACTCAGATAACAAACGCAAGACAAGGATTATACTTTTATATTACGTACATTAAAGAACCATCAATAACAAATCAAATCAATAATATAAGTTATTAAAAAAGTGAAGTTGAATAAATCAGACTCTGCAGTTGCATGAATAAAAAATTTGCCATGATAATTTTATTTTGGCGAACAATTCAGGTAAATTACTACTTTCGTTAAGCAGAAGTGGGTCAAAAGTTGCAAGATACTTTAGTAACGTGCGTAACGTAATACCTGTAAACAAAATTTCGTTTACATAAAGCAAAAACATTCCCAAATATGTTATGTATTACCATTTGAACGCCAAATGGAAAATTGCGATTATCTTGAAAACCAGTCGTTTTTTGAAAAAATGCCAACAAACAAAAAATGCTTAGAATGTGGTGCTTTATCATAATATGATGTGAAATTATCAAAATTTTTATATTTTTAGGGAAACATTTCAGGTAAAGTACCACCTCTGGTTTGAGAGAACAGCACAAAAGTTGATAGAAATTTGTGGTTTGTTCCTTAATACTTGTATCCAAAATTTGGTTGACCGAAGTGAAAGCGGACTCAAGTTATTGTGTTTACACACACAGACATAATTCCAAAAATGATATTTTCAGACTCAGGAAGGTCTAAAATGTTGAGATTCGCCAAATTTTCAAAATTGAATGTTTGGATGATTCCAATCCTTTTCCTACACTTCGTATACAAGAAAGTCAGGGAGATTTTGATGAATCTCGACCTCAGATTTTTGGACGATTCCGATACTTTCCCTATACGAGAACGTAAACGACAACAGGATGCCTGGACCCACGCTGCTGATGGTTAGCAGTTTCAAAATCCTTGGGTTCTATAAAAGATACAAACTGCCTCTCAACCACCCTGGATGGAAGGTCTCGATGTGAAGAAGGAACACAAATGTAATAAGATCAACAATAATGGAAATGGTGGCTTCTTCAAATTCTTCCAGTTACTGCAATAACCACCTGGCCCTGAATGTCAATGAATTGTCAATGAAATCGTATTTGTCTCCTTTGTTCACCTCGAAGGAGGCTGAATTGACCAGCTTAAAGTTTGCAGTTCAATAACTTAGCCACACCATCTAAAATTTGACATTCACCACCCTAAAGAAACAAATAAGAGCCAGTGAGCAGGAGTGAATGATCAGCCTCGTGGTTTACAATCCAACACTTCAGCCACTAGGGGGCCACACTGTTAGTAACAGCACCGGACGCGCGCACATTCACACACAGTGTCCATGCTGAAGATGGAACTGACAAGCTTGTGGTTTACAGTTCAGTGCCTTAGCCACTAGGGGGCCACACTGACAACGGACTTGTTTGGGGTCACCGAGAGACAAAAGTGCCGCGGACTGAAACAGTGGCCTTGTGGTTTTCAGGCCAATATGGGGCCACGCTGTCTACAAAATGACTTTGACCACCCTAAGGTCAGTCAGTGCTGACCTAACTGGTTTATGGCTCACAAACACTTCAACTCCTAAGGGGCCACACTGACAAGGATGTGCTATCAAGTGAGAAATTCGGGGCCACCCTGAGAGTCCGAGCTGAACCAGCAGCCTTATCAATCACGGTCCAGAGCCTCAGCCACTTGGCCGCAATTCCAAGACATCATGATGACATCATAATCTAAAAAATGTGGTGGCAGCCTGCCAGCTATGACTCCCCACATGGGCTCAGTGAAGAATGTGTCAGAAGCTCAAGTGGACGAAAAACAAACGCCATACGCAGCTGTCTGGAAGAATGAAAGGAGAAAGAAACAAAATGTCCACTTTGTCAGGATAAGAGTGCATTAACTTCTAGGAAACAGCAAACTTAAAACATCACCATCAATTCTGTCCCCTTGTTCTGTCACATTTGTTCCCAAACAGTCCTTCAGACTGATGTTTATGCGATTAGGTTGACCTTTCACAAAAACAGTATACAGTACATCATACTGTACATGAAAACATACTGAATACACGAAAACACAGAGGTCTCTGCATACTGAGTATATCTATAATACGCACACATGTACACGTGACGTCTAAATATATATATATATATATACACACAGACTAGAATATATATGTATATACAGTATGCACACATGCATATACAGTATAATATTTAATATAACGCCTCACTGTGTTAGTAAGTAACAAGTTTTTAATTTTCTTCCTTTTCAGTCATTCTGGTGTGTACTCAGAGCATGTTGTTTGTGTATTTATATTTATGCATCTATCTATCTATCTATGTATTTATTTAAAGAGCTTCTGAAAAAGGCAAATTTCCAAAATGGGACATTTCCAAACTTCCCTGGGACAAATAAACATCCATCAAACACACACACATATATATATATATACCTACTGTGTGTATCTCTGTATATAAAATCCAAATCCCACTGACCCACTCATCATGAAATCTCCCAAACCATGAGGACTTGGGACTTCAAATTTCGAATGTAGGTTACCCTTGACCCATAGCTGCTCGCTAAGAAAATTCTGTGGTCCAAGCGCGAAATTTCTTACAGTTTTGTTTAGACCCGTTTGTACGTCTGTCCGCTTTTCACGAGAGAACTACTTCACGGATTTTTTTCTATAACTTGCTTGAACATTCCGTTGATTTTGCAACTTTCTCATCGTGCTAAGTATCGTAGTTCACTTGCAGTACCGATTTATTAGCACGAATCAGAGAGAGACTCATTGGGCTGTGGGGAGGGGGGGCGGAGCTCTCCGAGCTCACTCGGGTGTAACGAGAGAACTACTTAACGGATTTAGATTGCTTTTTAATATACACATATACATATATATATATGCACATACAGTATATACATATACATATATATATATATATATACACACACACATATATATACATATATAGTATATATATACACACATATATACAGTACATATACACATACATATATACAGTATGTATATGTATATATATATGTATAGATTATTTATATATGCGTATGTATGAATATAACATACAACACACAGCATATACAATACAATTTATTTTTGTATAGCCCAAAATCACACAGGAAGTGCCGCAAGGGGGCTTTAACAGGCCCTGCCTTTTGACAATGTCCCCCCCCCAACAACACAGCCTTGACTTTCTAAGAAGACAAGGAAAAACTCCCAAAAATAAAAAAAGAAAGAAAACCCTTGTAGGGAAAACATGGAAGAAACCTTGGGAAAGGCAATTCAGAGAGAGTCCCCTTTCCAAGTAGGCTGGGTGTGCAGTGCAGTGTCATAAAAAGGGGGTCAATACAACACAATACACAGAACAGAACACAAGTAAACCTCAATACAATACAACAGTGCAGTAGTAATATTATTAGTGCAGAGCACAATTGAACAACAGAATTCAGATTTGTTCAGAGTATATCACATGCATACACAGTATACAGCAGAATCATACATATATATATATATATATAGAGAGAGAGAGAGAGAGAGAGAGAGACACACACACACACACTCTATTTATGTAACACTTCTAGACACTATCCCTGTGTCACTCTGTGTCCATCACTTAACTTTGCTGTGCTCTCTTTAAACAGCTCCGACTCATCCTACCCTTATAAGATGTCTTTCTATGAAGGCATCAGCCTAATATTTACGCGTATCCAAATACGTTTAGTGACATACTGACTGAAAGAGTTCCTAAAATTCAGTGTACCTACAGCAAGTACGGCAGCAGTGATTTTCACAGGTGTTATTTGTCGCCACTTTGAAGTCTCCATAACACACACACACACACATATCAGGTAGCTCTGGACTTGATGACCAAAGACATACTGCGGCTTCCTCATTTTACGTCCACCCGGGTGAGGAGGATTTCGGTTTCAAGCTGCCGTCACGAGTGTCACTTCTCCCGGTATCATCAAGTTGAAGGTTTTCCACGTTTTAGTATCCAGGATAACTGCCGTGAAATGGTCGGGTATGAAGCGGGGCTGCCCACAGTTTATCTCCATATATTTTTAATTTAATTTTGTCCGTTTGAATACGGCTGTCACACCTACAGTGCGCTGTGTATTATATTTCTGGAGACTGTGCAATACAAAAGGCGCTACATGTGAAATAAATAATTAAAATGGTTAATGTTATTATGGATTGTGTCTATTTTCCCAAGTTGTTAACATTCCATCTATTAACAGTATGAAAAAAAAATCGGGGACAGCATTTTAAAAAGCGAGGCAGAAAGTGTTAGCGAGGTAAGATATCTTGAACCCTGGCGAGCAGATAGGGCGGCGACGGGCACTACGGCGGCTCAAGGCGCCACACTGCGGGTTCGGTTTGATCGCAAGCCTTGAAGCGTGGGTGTTGTTCACCAAGCAGATGAAAGTAGGTCATGCAGCTCGCTCCTGTGTTTGTTGTACCGTCAATGCACGGCCATCTGAAGAAGAAAAAAAATGTCCGACACTGTCCAGTGTGCTCGGCGTTTGTGGAGTGCCAGCTGTTACCACAGCTGATGGTGAATGACAGCAAAGTAATATCAAGTTAGCCGTCACGTGATCAGGAATAAGGACCTCCAGATACGACTGCGGGGTGTGCTCGGACACGCGCACATCGGCAAAAGGGCGACAACACTGAAAGTTACTTACGATTCCTTAAGAAAACTTTTATTACAATATCACAAGTCTGGCGAGGCAGGGCAGGTTAAAACAAACAAGCCCCGTATAAAATGTTACCATTGACAAATCATGCCCGCTAATTTACAAGCCGCTTTATCTTGAACGGCGCCGTTTTATAGTCTGTTGAGCGTGAAAATACTACGATGTTTATCTCTCTCTATAATGAAGCGATGACCACGGTGACCGCGGTATGCTGGGTCTCCTCACGCCTGAACGTATCGTTTAATTATTTATAAAAATGTCTCCGGGACTTTAATATCCGTTACATAATTACACCGGGGAGGACACCGACGGGATCTAAGTGAACGCAGTGCAGGAGATAAAAGAGATGAAGATCTGCAGACCTTGCTGTCAAACGGCATCTTTAACGGGTCTACCAGAAAAGAACTGGAAAGCGCAGTTTAGGTGGCAGGGTCTTCGGAGTCGAATTCACGCGCACCGAGCTGACTGGGAGGACGGCTCACGTTTCAGATTCTGTCAGATCGGGGGGCTTCGACAGCTCAAATGGTTTAAAAAAAGAAAAGGAGGCGATAAAACGACCCTTCTTCACAGATTAATTTATACCTGCCGGCTCAGAAGGGCTTCCGACGGACAAGGTGTCGATCTCGGCAGAAACCGATCCGGGGTTCATCGACAAATACAGCGCAGGTTTAACGGAGCGCAAAATTAAAATTGACTAATGAAATGATGAAATATAAGCTGCAACTAAAATTTACAAATTATGTTGGGCGCGGGATGAGACGTTTCAACCGCTTAAAAAAAAAAAAAAAACTGATCTCTAATAGTAATCCAACCTTTTATTTTATTTGTTTGGCGGCGGCGCTCTTTCTTCTGGCAGCCGTCAGAGAAATGACAGCCACATTTGGAACAAACCCCGGACGGGACGCTGGCACACAATACCATCCTGGCCAATTTACACACCAAGATTAGCAATTAGAATATTGGATATTGTCCATATTGGAAAGTGTTAAACACGTTATGTGACACTGGAAACGTTTTATAAAGGTAATGCTGTTATAAATTAGTTGAGATAGATAGATAGATAGATAGATAGATAGATAGATAGATAGATAGATAGATAGATAGAAAAATAGATAGATAGATAGATAGATAGATAGTGCTCTAATAGATAAACAGATTATAGAGACACTATATAATAGATACACAGATAGATATATGAAAGCCACTATATCTTACTTAACAGCGATAGACAGACGTAAAAGGCACCATGTAACAGACAGACCAATAGATAGTTTGACAGGTACATGTGAAATGTATCGTATATTAATTGATACCTGGAAAGATGGGTATGATAGTGACTATAGGATAGACAGACACAACAGAAAGACGTTTTGATATTTATAAAGAAGACAAAGGCACTGTACAATAGATACTGTAGAAAAACAGACGTGAATGGCGCTCTAAAATAGATGTGGAAGGCATCATATTTTAATTGATACATGGAAAGATAGATATGACAGAGACTTTATGATAGACAGATCAGCAGAAGTGAAAGGCTCTATATACAGTAATAGACAGAAGAATATATAGCTATATGGATTGAAGTGTAATGCGCCATATTTTAATTGATAGATGGAAAGATAGGTATGACAGTGCTAATATGACAAAAAGAACTGAAGGGTGCTATATAACAGACCGTTAATGAAAGAAGTGAAAGGCACTATATAAACGATGGACTGAAAGATAGCTAGACAGCTAAATGTGAAAGGCACATTATAATTGATAGGTGGAAAGGCAGGTATGACAGTAACTACATGATAGAAGTACAGAACTGAAAGATGCCATCAGATAATTAGACAGAAGTGATTGGCACTATATAAAGAGACAGCAAGATACTGTAGAAAGATGAAAGGTGCCCAAAAACAGATGGATGTATTGAAAAATAGGTATGACCGGGTCAATAGGATAGATAGCTAGAAGCAAAAGGCACTCTATAATAGAGACACATTCAGACAGATGGACATATATGAAAAATACTGCATGGTAGATATATATGAAGTGCTCTATCTAACAGATAAGAGGCACTAGATAGATAGATAGATAGATAGATAGATAGATAGATAGATAGATAGATAGATAGATAGATCACTACAAATAAACAGTTATTATTCTTATCTACTATAACAGGTACTTTCACTTCATTTTAATATAATCTAATTTAAATGTGTTTTTCTTTGCATGTAACGACTTTCTTGACATCTTGTAAAGCACCTTTTAGCTACATCGTTTGTATGGAAATGTGCCATTGAAAGAAATGTTATTGTCATTGAAGCCATGCACCATTCAAATCGAGGACATCATATTTTTACTTCTCTGAATGACATTCACTATATAGATTTGTACCCTGCATCAATAAATCACATTTCTATGTCACCTCATGATTTAAGAAGATGCAAACGCAGTAGGTACAGGCGGTTATGCTTAATTCTTTATATAAAGGAAACGTATTATTATTAATAATAAACGGATGGAACTCCGGTTTCGTGATTATTTGCCTCGGATTCAAATGCCAATTCCGTAAACTCTGCGAGGTGAAGACTGAAACAGGACGTTCGCGGCGACTCCCCGATGCCCAAACTCTGTCCAGTGGACCCTCTGACCTGTTGAACTAGTGGGCATTTTGTCCCGATGCCCTTATTTACGCTTTGCCGTTCCTAGTAAAAACTGAGAATGTTATAACAGTAATGAAGAAGAGGGCAGGTTTGACTTTCTGTCCAAGCCCACGTGCAGTAAACTGAGCCCTTCATCGGTAAGCGTTTACTTTGAACCCAGTAAAGTTACATGAACCCAACTCAGAATGAGTTTTAGTTTTCTTGGCTCAGAGCGCAGTGCCCCGTGCTGTCACACCAGGACCATTTCGGAGTTGAGCCCACTGGCCGGAGCTTTCCTCTTACAAACAAGATGCGAGTCAAGTGCCCTCGAAATCGGACAACAGATAAATGAACCTCCGATGTATTTATTAAGCACCTCGACATCAAGGAGACACAAATGAATCCAGCAGAATTACATTCGCCCAGCGCCCGTGAAGATAATGAGAAAGCTGCACGTACCTATGATCGCTTTGTGTGTTGTATTCCCCATTATTCACCACAAGAATATCCGTGAATTCCGGCGAAAAAGTCCTTCCTAGCTTCCATTGAAGTGCCCAGGTATAAAAGACGCGTGCCAAAGATCTGTAGGTCTCCCTCCTCTGTGCCTCTCCCGGCCGCCTCTCTGCTGTCACTGATCCGCTGCGCTGCGCTCCGCTCCGCTCCGACATGCGTTCAAGCAGCTCATTTCCCAGCGCGGCCACACTTAGCGGGCGCGCTCGAGCGCACTTAAAGCCACAGCGCCCCTCGCGTCGCGTTCACTTGACAGAAAGCCCCGGCGAATCGCGCACGCGCCTAAAGTACGGGGTGTCGCGCACAGACAGAAAGACCAGGCGACAAAAACGGATAATAAAAAAAAAAAAAGGGCAGCGTCACTGAAATTCAGGACGGCAATCAGTGAGCAGAACAAGCTTAAGTCTACAAAAGAGGTGGGGACTTTGTGTGAGGGGCTTGCGGCATCCAAAAGGTTTTAAATGGTAAATTTTAGCTAAACAATACTTTCAGTTGAACGGTATTCACTTATTCTTTTATTTGAAACACAGAACATGAACTATAAAAGCACAGCTCCTGAACATTGGGGGAACGAACGCCTATGTCCATTATTAGGAGGGCATCCCGTCCAGAGTGCTCCTTTGCTATGAGTCTGTTAGCTGTCAGGACAGGTGGCAGCCCCCTATAATCCTGAAAATGAATGAATGTTTTTGGAGGATATGCAGTGCCTCCAGAAAGCGTATTGTTGTGCTGAAGTCTTTGATCTTCATACCACTTCACAGTCTAACATCCTTGAACAACTTGCACAGCACCCCACTGAAAGTGAAATGTCTCCCCAATTGTGCTCCACTCACTTAGAATATGGAACCAATGTAGAAAGCATTTTAAGATCTGTGGCACCTCTGCAAGAGAACCACCTCTTTCAACCTTCGCAAACATACGCAGTTTTTAATTACAGTATCTGGAAAAAAATTGGGATTAACTTGCTTAGAGATCTTTATATAGACAACGTCTTTGCATCCTATGAACAATTACATTCCACATTTAACATTCCAGCTCCACATTTCTTTCACTATCTTCAAATCAGGAACTTTGTTAAACAGAACCTGTTTAACAAAACAGAACCCTCGTCCATGCTGGAAAAAATACTGCTCAATTTCAAGGACTCAGACACCATCTCTACAATATATAAAATCATTTTACAATCCCTCCCTTTCAAAGAACCAAGAGGACACTGGGAAAAAGATCTCTCAATTAATATATCAGAAAAGGAGTGGAAAATAGCAATGCAGAGATTTCACTCGGGCTCCATATGCGCAAAGCATACAATTATACAACTCAAAATTATATATCGAGCACATCTGTCTCGACTAAAACTCTCCAAAATGTTTCCAGGGCAGGATCCAACCTGCGAACGCTGCAATCAAGTCCCAGCCTCACTGGGTCACATGTTCTTATCATCATTAACATCATTCTGGACCAACATTTTTCATTACCTTTCAGACAGCCTTGGGGTCCCAATCCCTCCTAACCCATTAACAGCTGTGTTTGGGGTTCTTCCAGAGGGGTTTAAGGTGGAGAAGGACAAACAAACTGTGATTGCCTTCACTACACTTTTGGCACGCAGACTTATTTTGCTAAACTGGAAGTATCCTAACTCTCCTCTTTTAAGTCAGGAAACTGATGTGTTATACTATTTGAAATTGGAAAAAATCAAATACTCAGTGGATCCGTACAGATTTTTTTCAAAACATGGCAGGATCTAATCAGTGATATTTTAGAATAAGCTCTTAAAGCACAGAGGAAGCAATTATTTCTGCATTTCTTTTTCTTCTCCATTCATCTCTATTGGCTTATCAAACTCATCAATTTAGGTTTGTTTAAAAGCCTTAAGCTTTACTCCATTGGCCTCGCTGTCTCTCTCTCAGGGGTGGAGGTCGACTTGTTCTTAATCCTACTTTTTGTAAAAATTGACTGATTTGTATGGAATGATTACAATAAAATTAATACAATTTTAAAAAAGTGAAATATCTCAAGTACTTGGTTGCCATCAGTTTCGACCCCGAGTTTTCTTGGATTTGACAAGACAAGCTTTGCACACCTGCATTTTCTGTCATTCTTCTCTGCTGATCCACTGAAGCTCCGTCAGGCTGGGTGACGACACTCTGGGGACAGTTATTTTGAGGTCTCTCCAGAGATGTTATGATGGGTTAAAGATCAGGGTCTGACCAGGCCATTCCCAAGCCAGTCCTGTGTTGCCATTGCTTTGTGCTTAGAGTCATTGCCTCGGTGGAAGGTGAACCTTTGGCCCCATCTGAGGTCCACAGCGCTATTTAGAAGGTCTTCATTACGGATATCCCTGTACTTTGCTCTGTTCCTCTCTCCCTAAACCCCTGTCTAGTCTCAAAGTCCCTGATGCTGCTGCCACCACCACCATGCTTCACCGTTGGAATGCCGTTGCACAGGTGAGTGACAGGCCGGTCCTGGTATTCTCCAGCCAGAACACTAATCTGGATAAGGGGACTGTACTTTCTCCGGTCCTGTTCAGTCTATATACATCAGACTTCCAATATGACTCGGAGTCCTGCCACGTGCAAAAGTTCGCTGATGACACTGCTATTGTGGGCTGTATCAGGAGTGGGCAGGAGGAGGAGTACAGAAAGTTAATCAAAGACTTTGTTAAATGGTGCGACTCAAACCACTTACACCTTAACACCAGCAAGACCAAGGAGCTGGTGGTGGATTTTAGGAGGCCCAGGCCCCTCATGGACCCTGTGATCATCAGAGGTGACTGTGCAGAGGGTACAGACCTATAAATACCTGGGAGTGCAGCTGGATGATAAACTGGACTGGACTGCCAATACTGATGCTCTATGTAAGAAAGGTCAGAGCAGACTATACTTTCTGAGAAGGTTGGCATCCTTCAACATCTGCAGTAAGATGCTGCAGATGTTCTACCAGACGGTTGTGGCGAGTGCCCTCTTCTACGCGGTGGTGTGCTGGGGAGGCAGCATAAAGATGAAAGACGCCTCACGCCTGGACAAACTTGTTAAGAAGGCAGGCTCCATTGTAGGATTAAAGTTGGACAGTTTAACATCTGTGGCAGAGCGACGGGCATTAAGCAAACTCAATCATGAAGAATCCACTGCATCCACTTAACAGGATCATCTCCAGGAAGAGGAGTAGCTTCAGTGACAGACTTTTGTCACCGTCCTGCTCCACTGACAGACTGAGGAGATCGTTCCTCCCCCACACTATGCGACTCTTCAATTCCACCCGGGAGTAAATCACGAACATTAATTTTATTTTAATTCTTTTCATTTTTATTACTATTTAATTTAATATTGTTTCTTTGTATCAGTATACTTCTGCTGGATTATGTGAATTTCCCCTTGGGATTAATAAAGTATCTATCTATCTATCTAATCTTGTTCCTCACCGTCCTTCAGGTGTCTTTCTGCCAACTCCAAGTGGACTTCACTGTGTCTTTTATAGAAAAGAGAGGCGTCTGTCTGGCCTCTGTGCCACAAAGCGCAGGGCAGTAGAGTGTTACAGTGGATGGTCGTCCTTCTAGAAGTTTCTCCCATCGCCATACAGGAGCTCCACCCGAGTGTCCAATGGGTTCTTGGTCTCCTTTATAACTATGGCCCTTCTCTCATAACTGCTCTCAATTTAAAATACTCAACTGTAAATTTACAGTAAATTAACCACAATACCTTTACGGTATTTTCATATTATCGTATACTTGCTGCCCCTCACAGCTTCGCCCGTGTACTAGTGAAACAGGACAAACATTACAAATCAGTAAACAAACAGGTATCGTTAGCTAAGCGGAGGCAAGGTGCGCTCCAACACGTGGCGGCAGGCAGAGCGACTCAAACAGAGGCTGTCATGTGAGTGAGGAGGGTCCTGCCTGGCTCCCCACTCCTGACGTCCCGCTTCCCCCTTCCCTCGGCCCGCTGCGTCTCTCTTGGATTAGCGTGAATATATCGCTCCTGCAAGCCAACTATGATTCTTAGCGCCATGAGAGAAGTCACAAAATCAACCGGAATGTTCAGGCAAATTATAGAAAAAAAATCCAATCTAAATCTGTTAGGTAGTTCTCTCATTTGCTAGCTAAGCGGAGGTAAGATACGCCCGAGGCCCCGTGCACTCCTCGCCTCGGGCCGCTGCGTGTCTCTCGGATTCACACAAGTAAATTGGTACAACAAGTGAACTATGACACATAGCAGAATGAGAGAAGTCGCAAAATCAACTGAAATGTTCAAGCAGATTACACTGGGCAACAAGCGCTTTGCTACTGGGATTCTTTCATCTGTACTTTAACAAATTTCACTTGCTGACTCCAAATCTGAAAGCCGTTTTCATCCAGCATGTCCCTTTCTATAGTTATGATGTTCCGGATCTTGGGCAACTAGGGTGACTGGACAGAAAAGGCGATGCGTTTCAGCGTTTAAGAAATACGTTTGGTCTCGAGAAGAATGAAGCCAAAATGAAGGAAGGTGTTTTTGTTGGCCCTGAAATCCGTGAACTGATGCTTTGATGATGAGTTCAAAAGGAAACTGAAGCCCACTGAATGAGCACCCTCATTTGTGCGGGTTGTCCAGAATTTTCTTGACAGTCACAGAGCAGAGAATTAAACTGAGCTTGTGGAGAACCTTCTGAAAGCGTATCAGCTTACGGGAGCCAGAATGTCACTAAAGACACATTTTTTTACATTTTCATCTCGACTTTTTTCCACCAAGTCTAAGAGATAGAAAAATAGATAGATAGATAGATATAAAAGGCACTATATAACTGATAGATAGATAGATATGAAAGGCACTATATAACTGATAGATAGATAGATAGAGATAGATAGATAGATGCCTCGCAGTTAGGAGACCTGGGTTTGCTTCCCGGGTCCTCCCTGCTTGGAGTTTGCATGTTCTCCCCGTGTCTGCGTGGGTTACCTCCGGGCACTCCGGTTTCCTCCCACAATCCAAAGACATGCAGGTTAGGTGGATTGGCGATTCTAAATTGGCCCTAGTGTGTGCTTGGTGTGTGTGTCCTGCGGTGGGTTGGCACCCTGCCCAGGATTGGTTCCTGCCTTGTGCCCTGTGTTCGCTGGGATTGGCTCCAGCAGACCCCCGTGACCCTGTATTCGGATTCAGCGGGTTAGAAAATGGATGGATGCATAGATAGATAAATACTTTATTAACCCCAAGGGAAAATTCCCATACTGCAGCAGCAGCATACTGATAAAGAACAATATTAAATTAAAGAGTGATAACAATGCAGGTATAACAGACAATAACTTTGTATAATGTTAACGTTTACCCCCCCAGGTGGAATTGAAGAGTCGCATAGTGTGGGGTCTCCTCAGTCTGTCAGTGGAGCAGGATGGTGACAGCAGTCTGTCTCTGGAGCTGCTCCTCTGTCTGGAGATGATCCTGTTCAGTGGATGCAGTGGATTCTCCATGATTGACAGGAGTCTGCTCAGCACCCGTCACTCTGCCACGGGTGTCAAACTGCCCAGCTCCGTGCCTACAATAGAGCCTGCCTTCCTCACCAGTTTGTCCAGGTGTGAGGTGTCGTCCTTCTTTTGCTGCCTCCCCAGCACACCACCACGTAGAAGAGGGCGCTCGCCACAACCGTCTGGTAGAACAGCTGCAGCATCTTATTGCAGATGTTGAAGGACGCCAGCCTTCTAATGAAGTATAGTCAGCTCTGTCCTCTCTTACACAGGGCATCAGTATTGGCAGTCCAGTCCAGTTTATCATCCAGCTGCACTCCCAGGTATTTATAGGTCTGTGCCCTCTGCACAGTCACCTCTGATGATCACGGAGTCCATGAGGGGTCTGGTCTTCCTAAAATCCACCACCAGCTCCTTGGTTTTGCTGGTGTTCAGGTGTAGGTGGTTTGAGTCGCACCATTTAACAAAGTCCTTGATGAGGTCCCTATACTCCTCCTCCTGCCCACTCCTGATTCAGCCCACCATAGCAGTGTCGTCAGTGAACTTTTTCAAGTGGCAGGACTCCGAGTTGTATTGGAAGTCTGATGTATGTTGGCTGAACAGGACCGGAGAAAGTCCAGTCCCCTGCGGCGCTCCTGTGCTGCTGACCACAATGTCAGACCTGCAGTTCCCGAGACGCACATACTGAGATCTGTCTGTCATGCAAGCAATGTCAGAGATGAGCATGGGGAAAGATCTCATCAAGATATAAAGGTGATGGAAAACCGATATTGGGAAAAACTTACTCCGAGCATGATGGGTGACTATTGCTGGTTCATGCAAAGAGACGGATGTGCAGTACAAGCACAAAAGCGAGGGCCTCAAACAATTTTGAGCACACTTGCCTCGCTTTTAAATGGAGGTAAATTGACATAAACATGTTTTAAAGTGTCTCTGGTATCGTCTTCTGGTTTGTTTTCAGAATAAACACATTCAAACAATTTTGGTGGGTCAGAGTCCAAACTCCAGATATCGTGTTGATGTATTATACGGATATTCAAAAGTGTCAAAACGTCAATGATGTGCATCTCAAAAATCTGACATGCTGGCTTAATTCCAATTTCATATATGAAATCAGTGTAAAAAACTGAGAGCTGCTCTTAACTTCCCAGTAGCAAACAAAAAACATTTTTTTGTAGACCGGTGTTAATGAAAAAACCTGACCTAAATCCGTTAAGTAGTTAAAAGAGGACAGACAGACAGTCATTGGATTTTTATAAACTGCTCAAAAAAATTAAAGGAACTCTTTTTAATGCGAGTACAGCATCGAGTCAGTGACACTTCTGGGTTGTTGATCTGCTCAGTGAAGTAGCAGAGGGGCTTGTTCATCAATTTCAACTGCTTTAGTGCACTAGAGGGGGGGCAACAATGAGATGACCCCCAAAACAGAAATGAATGGGTTAACAGGTGGAGGGAGGCCACTGACATTTTTCCTTCCTCATCTGTTTCTTCACTCATTCTGCATTTGGCTACGGTCATTGTCACTACTGGTAGCATGAGACCATGCATGGACCCTACAGAGCTGGCACAGGTAGTCCAACTTCTCCAGGATGGCAGGCACATCAATACATGCCTCCCATTACCAGAAGGTTTGCTGTGTGTCTCCCAACACAGTCTCAAGGGCATGGAGGAGATTCCAGGAGACAGACAGGCAGTTCCTCTGCTCTAGGAGAGCTGGACAGGGCCCCTCGTAGAAGGTCCTTAACCCACCAGCAGGACCCACCGGTATCTGCTCCTTTGGACAACGAGGAACAGGATGAGCACTGGCAGAGCCTACAAAATGACCTTCAGCAGGCAGGCAGGCCACTGGTGTGAATGTCTCTGAGCAAACAATCAGAAACAGACTTCAGGAGGGTGGCATGAGGGCCTCCTCTAGAGGGAACGTGGAGCTCAATTGGCATTTATCATAGAATACCAGACTTGGAGCCGTGTGCTATTCACAGATGAGAGTAGGTGCACCATGAGCACATGTGACAGACGTGAAAGGGTCTGGAGAAGCTGTGGAGAACGTTACGCTGCCTGTCACATCGTTCAGCATGAGCGGTTTGATCAGAGATGGTATATCTGGGTAGGCATATCCATGCAGGGATGCACAGACCTCTACAGGCTAGACAACGGCACCGCAGGACTGCCATTAGGCATCGGGATGAAATCCTTGGACGCCTGTCAGACCCTATGCTGGTTCCTCCTGGTGCATGACAATGCCCGGCCTCATGTGGCGAGAGGATGAAGGAATGGATACCATTGACTGCCAATCAACTCACTCACCTTACCTCAATCCAATAGAACACCACTGGGTGGGACATTATGTTTGGGTCCATCCGCCACCTCAGCCTGTCCAGGAGCTCAGTGATGCCCTGGTCCAGATCTGGGAGGAGATCCCCCAGGACACCATCTGTCGTCTCATTAGGACGTTGTCAGGCGTGAGTGGGGGGCGGATATACAAACTACTGAGTACGATTTGGAGTTGCTGCAATTAAATTTCGGCCTAATGGACTCGCCGGCCAGCCTGCCACATCATTTTTTCCCTTTGATTTTCGGGGTGTTCCTCTGTCGGCTCATCATTTTTATTTCCGTCCTTTCATTCCTCACACATCACCATATCAGTCCATAGCAGTAGAGATGGCCAGCAGGATGTGTTTTCAAAGTGTGCCCTTTAATTTTTTTGAGCAGTTTATAAATACAGAAGATTACAATAAAACTAAAATACAGTAACTTCACAGTAAACTGAGTCACTAAATTAACGTGCTGTGCAGTGCGCTGCTGTTGAATTGCAGTCACTTCTTGAATTTTCACATGCTAACTGTACTAGTACTGCAGACTCATTCGCCAGTAATTTACTGCACATTTGCTAAAACAACTTCAGTTAAAAGACGCTTGGGAGGAAAACTTGACTGCACCCTACCAGTTCAATGACTAGCATTTCAGCTATCAATCGTTTTGCTGTCAGACACATACAGAACATCATTCTTATCCATTGATACACAATTTCAACGTTTAGTAGTTGTTTGATGGAAAAGGAAAGGTTGCTTCTGCAATGTCGGGTGTGCTAAAGATTCATCAGTTTATCAATAAACTACAAACACAAACCCACCGTAAATCAGCCTCCACAACCACGAAAAGCCTTCAGCAAACATGCTGGCCATCTTTTGTTTCTGCCAGTGCAGCGGTATGGGAGCCATCAGGGACAATTTCCAATTAACAATTTCTGTCATTTAGTCGAGCTGTGCTGTGTATCCTCTCCATGGGACAGAATCCCCCCTAACGATTGTCCGTGTTATCCTCTTGTGGCACTTGGTGCCACTGCTGTACTGCCAAGTTGTTCGCCTACCTATCTCAGATAACAGGAGCACTGCAATCATCTGGTAGGAGGGGCCTGTCATCTGATTGGCTGGCTCAGCACTGACTGGTCTGTAGTAGGGGGGAGGCGGCTTGTTGCCAGCGGTCCCCAGCACTCTACAATGTGGCCCTAGTTCTACACTCAGCTGATGGACACGTGGATGGATGTTAATTAGTTTCTACTTTGTTTCTGATGTATTTGAACAAATCTGTATCCCCGTACGTGAGAGTTTCACATTTGATGAGTGGCATCATCTGTTCTTGCGTTTTGCCTTGAGAGTTGAGATGGTGGTCTGCGTCTGCACTTGGTCGTTTGTACAGTCGCATTGCATTTCTAAGGTGGCCATGACTGATAGGCCACCAAATTCTGTGAATAAGACTACTTGTGTTCGGTTTTGTGTGTTGTACTGTATTTAGCTTATCATTTGACACAAGCCCCGACAGTTCATTTTTTCTACTTGAGGCACCGTGTAAAATTTTGATGGTTGCCGGTTCGAATCCCGTAAAAGCCAAAAGGGACTCTGCTCTGTTGGGCCCTTGAGGAAGGCCCTTTACCTGCAATTGCTGAGCACTTTGAATAGTGAGAAAAGCGCTATAGAAATGCAAAGAATTTATTATTATTATTATTATTAAAATAATCATCACCAGAGGACCTCTGTAACTTTACTGCTGTCCAAATCACATGACCAACGTACTTTACAGACATGACAATTCGCACAGGATTTGTTAAACTGAGGTTATTTTTTTGTTTTACACAAAATAAAAGTCTCCATAATTTTTATTGAGATGTGAATGCACTGTCGTTGAAATGTTACTGATATGAGCAGTTTGGACATAACTAGAATTACTGAGATTCTCTTGAAGTAAAACCAGTCCTGCCTGAGTAGAGAAGTAGAGAGTCCTTAATACATGCAGTATGTACTGTCACCCACACTTGGGCTTCAGAGGGTCACCCTCCAAGTTCTCCCCAGGTTTGTGGTACCACCCTGGTCTGAGACGGGCTCCGGCCACTAACTGTCTGGTGAGTTTCTTCCTCCACAGTGCAGAGAAACTGTCCAATGAGGGCAACTGACTCCGCCCCTTCTGGTCTCAGGGCCATAAAAACACGACCGCCCAGAAGGAGGTGTCACTTTCTAACCAAACTGGGCAGAGCAGAGGAGCGCATCACTCCTCTGACGGCAGCTGAAGTGGCCATCATTGCTTTATTCACATGATTCTGGTGGCCACCGTTTTACTTTCATTTTCTAGCCATTGAGCGTTGCTTTTTTGTTCACACCATTAAAGTAAATGGGGATGGCCAGGTTGGTGCCCAGAAGTTTATTGTTATTTGAGCAGGACATTCCCTGGGACAACCACAGTGTGTATAAAATCATCTGACATTGCACTTCTGGGATCTCAGACTTAACAGCTTTACTTTTTCCAAATTGATGTATTAATGTACAAAACGTGTGATGAGGAGTGTTGTGTGCTGCGTTTCAGGAAGGGTCTGACCCTTGGCTTAACTAGATATTCCTTTATGTTGTCATTTCTGTTTTTGAATTATTAGATTTTTTTTAATGTATTTTTAGTCTTTCTATGAATATTGTTTTGTTTGTGTATTGTTTATTTATGGTTTCTTCAGTACTGCGTCTCTTTGGAGAATCCTTGGGTCTCGCTGGTTTGACTCAGAGTCCCGAATGAGGCACATGACCTGCACTGTGAGAGAGCGTCAGTTATGGCACTATGGCCATGTGGCACGATTACCCGAGGGTGATCCTGAGTGGCTGGAGCAGGACAAGGGGACGCCCACGTAACACCTGGCTGTGGCAGATGGAGGGTCATTTCTGGAGAGTCGGATTGGACTGCATGTCTGGCTGTGGGGATGCCAACCAGGACCCCATGCTTTTTTGTTGTGTGGCGGGTGCGGTAATGCGCTGTACCATTGTATGCTCCCCAAACTGACCTGACCTGATCTGTTTAGTTATGTGTCCTGTCCCCTATCTATGGCACCAGATAATCAATTCTACAGTCTCTCTGAATATTTGACCAATGATACGTTCTTTATAGATAGAAAAATTAAGTCTTTGATATAATGTGCTATGATAGATAGACAGACAGACAGACAGACAGACAGACAGACAGACAGACAGACAGACAGATAGATAGATAGATAGATAGATAGATAGATAGATATGAAAGGCACTATATACTAGATAGATAGATAGATAGATAGATAGATAGATAGATAGATAGATAGATACTTTATGACGTGAGCTCCAGGTGTTAAGGTCCTTTTGATAGTTCATGTGACTAGATGGCAGTTCATTCAATCATTTGCCCTTATGTTCTTGTTAAGATATATTAGGAAAAATAAAGTAAATGTAAAGGGAATGTAGTATCTTTTATAATAGAGATAGATAGACAGATAGTTAGAAATGAAAGGCACTATGTCATTGATAGCAGATAGCTAGAGACCGATATGAAAAGGCACTATATAATAGATAGATAGATAGATAGATGTGAAAGGCACTATATTATAGATAGATAGATAGATAGATAGATAGATAGATAGAGACAGACAGAAATGAAAGGCACTATATTATACATAGATAGATAGATAGAGATATGAAAGCCAGTATATGATAGATACATACATACATACATACAGACAGACAGACAGATAGATATATAGATAGATAGATATGAAAGGCACTATATAACTGATAATTTATTTGTCCTAAGCGGGAAATTTACCTTTTTACTGAAGCTCAATATTATAATTTCCCCAAAGTTACACCCCATCAAGCCCCCCCACTCCCATCAAGTGCCCCGTCTACCCTTTAAAGCCACAGCACACCCAAAGGTCAATTCATGTCACTGAAAAAGAGGAAATTTTGACAAAAAAAGGAATCCAGAATCGGCCATAATGAGAATTAAAAAAAAAAAAAAAAAATTAGCTAATCGAGATTCCTAAAAATTCTGAAAATAGCAAGAGATTCAGCTGGAGTGATATTAATAGAACGTGAATTCAGTTATCGTGACTCATCTCACGGTGCTTCAGCGTGGCTTTGTGTCTCTGATCTCAGGATGCATCATTGAGCTTCGTGCAGAGTTCACAGTAAGAGAAGCCAACGCACTTCACTTCCAAGCAAATACTTGAGTAGAAAAGTAACCAATATGGGGTCTCGACTGCCTTTCATGTCACAAATGAAGTCAAGTTCATTTATAAAGCACATTTAAAACAAGTAGCATTGACTGAAGTGTTCAACAGGATAAAATTGAATATACTGGAGACGTATATATGGTGTAATGTTTCAGCGGGTTCAAATATCTCGTTTATTTCTGGTTTATTTATTTATGTTATGTTTCACGTGTTTTTTTTTGCGAGTGGTCCCCCATGAGGCAGCTCCAGCTGTGTATCACTGTCAAAGGACTGTGCTTAGCACTATAAAGGCTGAGGAAATCCCACAGTCCCTTGTGGTTCATTGAACGTGCCAGTGCCGGTTTCTTTTTTTTTTTTTTAATTACTAAGTTTTCTGGATTTTTTGACCTCCATGCTGTCGTCCTTGGAATGTGTGCACTGGGACGCGTTTGCCTCGGGATCGCCTTCTTGCTTCAGACAGATCCTTCTGCTTTTGTACTTTTTTGGAGCTCATTTTTCCTGCCGCACAGAATTTTTACAAAAGTAAATCTTAACACCTTTTTTTGTACCTTTTTGTGACTAACTGGGGATTGATGGCTTCCTCCCTGTAGTGGACATTTTGCGGTATATTTAGGGAATCTGTATGCTAAGAAACTGAAACATACAGTAGAATAAAAACATAAACAGATGAGACAAAATTAGAAATGAGCAATTTAAAAACCATTAACCATAAATGTAGATCTAAAATCAACAGTCAAACCGTGACACCACTTTAGAGCAACTACCACAAAGGAACCGTCATCAGGGTGGATATAAATGGGGTGCCATTATGAAAGTTAAGGGGTGCGCACTCCGGACATCGAGTTAGAAAGGGGGGGCACTGAGCTCTCATGCTGCTGTGTGGGCACACTGTCACCTACTGGCTGCTGTTTATGAAAGTAAAAGTGTGGTCACTACATACACCACGGGGCACGCAGTCCTTAAAGTCAGCGGTATTCATAAAGGAGTGCCGCTTGTGTAACTGAACGGGTTGGCAGTCTGGACACCAAAGGGGGACCACCAAGGGTCATCGAAGTCTAATAATTCTACCAACTACCTGCTATGGACAACAAGGAGTGACATCAGTCCACCCCGCTTTGAATGGCACATTTTACAATGACGAGGGCAGAACTCAAAGTGATGGGCAGATGGCCCCTTCTCTTGGGAGACCACCCATAGAACACAGAGACACAGAAGTGAAATGATCAACAATATTAGCATGAAGAGAAGAATTAAAAATGAACAAAACAAACTTTTGATTAAGAGACACGAGAGGTTGGGCATCCAGCTAAAAGAACTGGCAGGTCAGGGTGTGGAGTGTTGATGGGTGCAGGAAGCAGAGTGTGATGGCGCGAGGAACTCAATCAAAATTGGCTGATGTTAAGAGTGGTGACCAGCAGGGGTCAGTGCTGGGGCCAATGCTATTTTTAATATCTAAAAATGATTTAGATAGGAATATACTGTAAGAAGCTGGTTAAGTTTACAGATAATACCAAGATGGGTGGATTAGCAGATAATTTGGAATCCATTATATCATTACAAAGGGACTTGGACAGCAGACAGGCTTGGGCAGATTTGTGAAAAATGAAATTTAATGTCAGTAAATGTAAAGAATTACATGTGGGAAGTAAAAATGTTTGACTATACAATGGGAGGTCTGAAAATCAAGAGCCCACCTCATGAGAAGGATTTAGGAGTCATAGTGGACGCCAAGCTATCGATTTCCCGACAGTGTTCAGAAGCCATTAAGAAGGCTAACAGACTGTCAGGTTATATAGCGCCTTGATGTGTGGAGTACAAGTCACAGGAGGGTCTGCTCAGGCTTTATAACACACTGGTGAGGTCTCATCTGGGATTTGATGTGCTTTGACGTGAGCTCCAGGTGTTAAGGTCCTTTTGATAGTTCATGTGACTAGATGGCAGTTCATTCAATCATTTGCCCATATGTTCTTGTTAAGATATATTAGGAAAAATAAAGCAAATGTAAAGGGAATGTAGTATCTTTTATAATAGAGATAGATAGACAGATAGTTAGAAATGAAAGGCACTATGTCATTGATAGCAGATAGCTAGAGACCAATATGAAAAGGTACTATATGATAGATAGATAGATAGATAGATAGATAGATAGATAGATAGATAGATAGATAGATAGATAGATAGATAGATAGATATGCATAGCAGCACAAGAAAAGGTCCAGAGAAGAGCGACTAAGCTGATTCAGGGCTACAGGGGATGAGTTATGAAGAAAGATTAAAAGAGCTGAGCCTTTGCAGTTTAAGCAAAAGAAGATGAATAGGAGACATGACTGAAGTGTTTAAAATTATGAAGAGAATTAGTCCAGTGGATCGAGATGGTTATTTTAAAATGAGTACAACAAGAACACGGGGACACAGTTGGAAACTTGTTAAGGGGAAATTTCACACAAACATCAGGAAGTTTTTCCTTCACACGGAGAATCACAGACATATGGAATAAGTAGTGTGGTGGACAGGAGGACTTTAGGGACCTTCAAAACTCGACCTGATGTTAGTTTAGAAAAATTAAGTGGACAGGACTGGCGAGTTTAATTGGGTTCTCCTCTAAATCATTCTAATGCTCTAATAAATCAAGACAGTGTTCAGAAGCCATTAAGAAGGCTAACAGAATATCAGGTTATATAGCGCCCTGATGTGTGTAGTACAAGTCACAGGAGGTTCTGCTCAAGTTTTATAACACACTGGTGAGGCCTCATCTGGAGTACTGGGTGCAGTTTTGGTCTCCATAAAGACACAGCAGCACTAAAACAGGTCCAGAGAAGAGCGACAAGGCTGATTCAAAACTGTAAGGACCAAACTAGAAGGAGAGACTGAAGGAGATGATGCTTTACAGTTTAGCCAAATTGAGATTAAGAGGGAGACCTGACTGAAGTGTTTAAAATTATAAAGGGAATTGGACCAGTGGATCGAGATGGTGACTTTAAAATGAGATCGGCAAGAACACAGGGACACAGTTGGAAAGTTTTTCTTCATACAAAGAGCAAAAGACGATGCCAAGTAGTGTTCGAGAAGTGTGGGACTTTAAGGACCTTCGAATCTCAACTCAATGTTACTTTTGACATTTAAGATGAAGAGGATGGTAATCTCACTGAGATGGCACAGGTGTTGAACCAGCTGAGGGTAGGGAATACTGCAAGGACCTGTGGTATCTGGGGTGAACTTCTCCAGGCTGCTGGTAAGGTTGTCTTCCTGGACTTGCAAGCAATTCTAATGCTCTAATAAATCCAGAGAGTCGTCAGAAGACATCAAGATGGCTAACAGACTGTCAGGTCATATAGCGCCCTGATGTGTGGAGTACAAGTCACAGGAGGTTCTGCTCAAGCTTTATAACACATTGGTGAGGCCTCATCTGGAGTACTTTGTGCAGTTTTGGTCTTCAAAAAGGACATAACAGTGCTAGATAAAGTCCAGAGAAGAGCGACTAGGCTGACTCCAGGACTACAGGGGATGAGTTATGAGGAAAAATTAAAATAGCTGAGCCTTTACAGAGATGAAGAGGAGACCTGACTGAAGTGATTACAATTACGATGTGATGTGAATCAGTCCAGTGGGTCGAGATGGTGACTTTCAAAAGAGTTCATCAAGCACATGGGGACACAGTTGGAAACTTGTTAAGGGGAAATTTCACACAAGCTTTAGGAAGTTTTTTTTTTTACACAGAGAGTCACAGACATGTGGAATAAGCGACCAAGTAGTGTGGTGGACAGCAGCACTTTATGGACCTTCAAAACTTTGGAAAAATGAAGTGGACTGGTCTGGCGATCTTTGTTGGGCTGAACGGCATGTTCTTGTCTAGACTGTTCTCATGTTCCAGAGGACATACAGAATTTTGTGCCTAACCAGGACTGGTTTAACAGCACAAGACATTCACATGAGAGGGGATTTGAGCCCAGCCAGGGAGGGAACACACCACTAATGTCGTTAATGAAATCGAGTCCTCTTTCCTTCATGTCTGTTAAAACTGTCTGGAGTGAAGACGACCACAAAGGGAGGATGACACAGTCTGATGGCTGTAGGCCAATAACAGGTAAACCCAGGTGGAAACTGAGACTCCACAAGCAGCCTCCCTCAAGCTCTTGTTGATGTGTGGCTTTCCATTTCGCAATTACAAATCCAGTTTTTTTAACAGCACTTTTGCTTCACACATCATCTTGTGGACATTCGGCTTTACGGCTGCATATTTGTTCCGCTAATCATAAATATACCAAATCATCGTGTAATTATAGAGCGCGTCACTCACTGTTCGGAGCGTACGACTTGGTAGACACTGCGGCTTCACTTCAGAATGCCCGCTGCTGCTTATTGACAAAGTTTTTGGATTTATTTTAAGATAAAAGGGTGACAAAACTCCTAGGAAGTATAGCGTGAACACGTGTCTATACGCATGTTTGGAGCGCTTTTTGTATATTTTATTCATGAAGAATTTACTGTAAAGGTGCATTTTCATTTATTTTTATTTCACCCACTTTTTCATTTACGCGACACAAGATATGCTTCACATGATTACATTTATTGTGACGTCACCAGACCTGATGGTATAAATACAGCAGCATTTCCATGATGCATTATCCCTCAATTGGATTAAAAAAAAAAACTCCTTAGTCTCAGTTATAATAATAATTCTCTATATTTATATGGTGATCTTCTCGCTATATGAACTGGGGAGCCACTTCAACCACCATCAATGTGTAGCATCTACCTGGTGAGGCGACAGCAGCCATTTTTGTGCCAGTACACTCACAACATCTGCATGATGCGACAGTGGGAGAGACTGGGGGTGATTAGGGGGCCAGAATGACTCAGCCATGGAGGGCAATTTAGCCAGGACACCAGGGTACACCTTAATCTTTACAAAGGATGCCCAGGGATCTTTTATGACTACAGATAATCAGTATGTCAGTTTTAAGTCTTATCTGATATCTTATCAATTTTTTTATAGCATAGCATCCCCGTCACTGCACTGGGGGCATTGGGATTCACGTTCAGACCACAAGGTAAGCGGCCTCACCAACACCTCCTCCAGCAGCACCCAAAACTTCTTCCTAGATCAGGGGTCCTCAATCACGGTCCTGGACGGCCGCAGGTTTTTGCTCCAACCCAATTGCTTAATAAGAAGCACTCATTGCTCAAGTAACATTTCTGCTTCACTTTAGTGGTCTCACTCTCATTAAGATTTTAAAACCCTTATTGCTTATTTTAGTCTTAAATAGCTGAATTCTTGGTTTTTAATTGCACCCAATTAGCAATAACATGCAAATGATAAAAGAAACCAGCATTTCTCCATTTAACTTGTTACCATTTACACCTCTGTGTGTATTTATCATGCGCTATTGAGTTTAATTAAATACTTGGAAGGAAAGTAAAGAGAAAAAAGTGAAGGACTGAGAATTAGTCCTCCGTTTTAGACTTCAAAATATTTGGATGATAGCCTAAGAAAGGGGAAGAAAATCTTGGATATGAGAATGACCTGACATAGCAGAGTTAAAGCACTAACAAGCCATGAAATTAAATTATTGCAAGAACTGCTTTATAATGAAGTAACTGGGTTAGAACAATTGCCTTCCAATGAGGAAGCAGAGTCTAGGGACTCTGAGGTGGGCTCTCCCATCTCTGGGACTGAGGTCACCGAGGTGGTCAAAAAAACTCCTTGGTGGCAGGGCCCTGGGGGTGGATGAGTTCCTCAAGGCTCTGGATGTTGTAGGACTGTCTTGGTTGACACGTCTCTGCAACATCGCATGGACATTGGGGACAGTGCCTCTGGATTGGCAGACCGGGGTGGTGGTCCCCCTCTTTAAAAAGGGGGACGGAGGGTGTGTTCCAACTACAGAGGGATCACACTCCTCAGCCTCCCTGGAAAAGTCTATTCGGGGGTTCTGGAGAGGAGGGTCCATCGGATAGTCGAACCTCGGATTCAGGAGGAACTGTGTGGTTTTCGTCCTGGTTGTGGAACAGTGGACCAGCTCTACACCCTTAGCAGGGTCCTGGAGGGTGCATGGGAGTTTGCCCAACCAGTCTACATGTGTTTTGTGGACTTGGAAAAGGTGTTTGACCGTGTACCTCGGGGAATCCCGGGAGGTGGTGGGTGCTCCGGGAGTATGGGGTACCGGACCCCCTGATAAGAGCTGTTCGGTCCCTGTACAACCAGTGTCAGAGCTTGGTCCGCATTGCCGGCAGTAAGTCGAGCCCATTTCCGGTGAGAGTTTCTGTTCATAACTTTTATGGACAGAATTTCTAGGCGCAGCCAGGGTGTTGAAGGGGTCCGGTTTGGTGGACTCAGGATTGGGTCGCTGCTTTTTGCAGATGATGTTGTCCTGCTTGCTTCATCAGGCCGTGATCTTCAGCTCTCTTTGGAACGGTTCGCAGCTGAGTGTGAAGCGGCTGAGATGAGAATCAGCACCTCCAAATCCGAGACCATGGTCCTCAGCCGTCAAAGGGTGGAGTGCCCTCTCAGGGTTGGAGGAGAGATCCTGCCCCAAGTGGAGGAGTTCAAGTATCTCGGGGTCTTGTTCACGAGTGAGGGAAGAATGGATTGTGAGATCGACAGGCGGATCGGTGCGGCATCTGCAGTGATGCGGGCTCTGCATCGGTCTGTCGTGGTGAAAAAAGAACTGAGCCGTAAGCCGTACTTTAAGCTCTCAAATTATCAGTCGATCTACGTTCCTACCCTCACCTATGGTCATGAGCTATGGGTAGTGACTGAAAGAACGAGATCGCGAATACAAGCAGCTGAATGAGTTTTCTCCGCAGGGTGTCTGGGCATTCCCTTAAAGATACGGTGAGAAGCTCAGAGTAGAGCCGCTGCTCCTCCGCATCGAGAGGAGTCAGATGAGGTGGCTCGGGCATCTGATCAGGATGCCTCCTGGACGCCTCCCTGGTGAGGTGTTCTGGGTACGTCCAACCGGGAGGAGGCCCCGGGGAAGACCCAGGACACGCTGGAGGGACTAGGTCTCCCGGATGGCCTGGGAATGCCTTGGGATTCTCCCGGAAGAGCTGGAAGAAGTGGCCGGGGAGAGGGAAGTTTTGGCCTCTCTGCTTAAGCTGCTGCCCCCGGATAAGTGGAAGAGGATGGATGAATGGATGGATGGATGGGTTAGAACAAAAACCTGCAGCCACTGCAGCCCTCCAGGACTGGGATCGAGGACCCCTTGTCCTAGACGGTCACCCATCCAAGTACCGGCCAGGCCTGACCAGGCTTAGCTTCAGGTGGCCGACCTCTTCTGAAGTGCACATAGTAAGTAAGGCTTGTTTCTTTATCAAGATGGCCGAGCGTCAGGCATTGCTTCTCTTTTGTGTTAATCAGAATTACATCAGAACGCTTTGAAACCACTTCTGCTTAATTTTTTTGTGTGGAATCTCCTGACTCTCCGGTATGAGAAAATTCATGATGCACCGATATGAACATTTCTGGCTGTTACCGATAGCCAGTTATTGGGGGTTAGACATGTCTGCTACCGATACCGATGCCACCGAGCTTTCGGGTAAGTACGTACGTTTGTGAAGGTACAATAAATGAAATTCACAAAATATGAAAATTTATTTATTTTCTGATAAGAAAATGTCAGCAACTCTATAATTTTATAACTTAACCGCTCTCATTTTAAGTCACTGGTCAGTCACTTTAGACCACATTAACATTAGCCGAATAAACCAAGTATACAGTCTCTGAATTCTATATAACTTAACTGCTCTCAGTTTCACATTTCCAATCAGCATTATTTAAAATTAATTACAAAGAATTCTGATGTGAGCATTAGTAGGCTTTGTGCCTCAGGAACCAAGTCACTTGAACTACGCTACAACATTTCAGTAATTATTTACCACTCTGATTTTTCTGATCACAAAATAGGTCATTACGATAGTAACGGATGAGAAGAATTCATCATTAACTGCAGAATTACGGTATTTGAGGGTCCCTCTCAAGTGCCTCCTTCTCTTGTACGATTTGGCTCAAAAGCGAATCGGCACATCGGCATCTCGTAGCAGGCTTAAGTTTCGAGTCTGGTATTTTTCCGTCCAGCTGTTGTAGCAAGAAACTATGAAACAGACAGACAGACACACACCCGTCATCGAGATACTGAGGTTTTCTGTATCAGGGGACCCTAAAACGTTGAAAACCAGAGACCGGAATTTTGAACGAATGTAAAGCTCCTTCCCTATAAACAAGAGATTTGGAGGGTGGGGGACGCAAAGCAAAAAATGAAAAAATAAAAAAAATAATGAAACCTTCAATACAGGCAAGTGCTGAGTTAATGAGCACATCAGCTCATCGTCATCTCACAACAGGCTTAAGTTTCGAGTCCGGTATTTTTCCGTCCAGTAGTTTAAGCTCTTAGACCGTCCTCAAGAACCTGTGACACACAGACAGACAGACACACCCATCATCGAGATATCGAGGTTTTTGGAATACGGAGACCCTAAAACATTGAAATCCGGAGATTAACATTTTTGACAAATCTAAAGTTTTCGCTCCTCCCCCAAAGGTTTTGATGGGGGTTTGGGGCGCAAAGCAAAAATCTGCCATAACTGATCGTCAAGCGTGATGAATTCCATTCTGTACGGAGTGACACTCTGGGCTTTTGCACTGTCCTTGAATTGAATTTTCTTCGGTTAACGTTATCGCTTGCCCTATTAATGGAGTTCCACTATCCTTGGCTACATGACTATCATCATCAAGTCCTTTACATGAGAACCCTGAATACAAAGAGGACTGTTTTCATTTAGGTCAGGTAGAATGCCCAGAGGGGACTGGGTGGTCTCGTGGCCTCAGAACCCCTGCAGATTTTATTTTTTCTATCCAGCCATCTGGCTCTGGCCATCGGACCTTACTCTTATTCTATGTTAATTAGTGTTGTCTTATTCTAATATTTTCTTCATCATGTAAAGCGCTTTGAGCTACATTTGTAGTATGAAAATAAATGTTGTTGCTAATTTACAAATTTGACTCTTGCTTTGCCTTTGACTCTCCTCTCTGTCCTGCCCCTCAATCTTCCATTTCTTTCTGCAGGCAGTACGTAGTGGTGCTGTACAATGAGGGCCATAACAAGAATTCCATGCGGTGATTGTACTGGGGTTCATGTCCAGTCTCCAGGAGCTGTGAGCAGTAGCACTAACCACTGAGCCACCTCACTTTACAATGCTTTGTAGCCGCCTTGGTTTATATTGAGAGCTAATGAGCATATGGTCAGGTGTGCCATTTGAAGAGACCACCTTAGGTTTCCAAGTTGGCAATCTTTGCCATCTGAGCACAGTGCCTCACCAAGTGGCTTACAGCCTGCCGCTGTTGGGCAGCTACGTGTTGTCTCATTACAATTGAATCCTACTGCAATGGGCACCACGAAAGCACCCACTACCCACTGTGGCTACCATTTCGGTTTTAAAAATGATGGAGCTCATGTGTGTGCTGCACTCACTTTCAGCAGTTGTCCTTATAACCGTCGCCATCACTGCACAGCACAGGCCACTTGACCCTCCTTCCTGTCCGCTTTACATTCTGCTGCTCATCCCAGTATGGAGCCGAGACTCTTTAAGCTGTTGCGTGTTTTGCTCAAAGCAGCTACTCCTTATTGATATCTTCAAAGCACGTGCGCCCGCATACGCCCCTGAGTCAAGTCTGTCTGGGAGTAAGATCTCATGTTGGAGGAATGTGTGGAGTGTTTCAAGGCGGCCTTCTAATAATGGGGTCTCTGTTCAGTGTTGGAGCGGCCATGAAGGCAGCAATACAAGCTCCACTCGGTCAAATGGTGCTAAGCAGCTGGTGCGGCTCACAGTGCTGTTTTCAGAATTCATACGAGCCTCCGTCCATCGTGAAGAGCCCACCATGCACTTTGTACACTTTATCCCTTGGGATACCAATCCAGACTTTAGGGAAGCTCAAGAAAAACAGAAATACAGGGTGACACAGGGAGATGGGAAATTGACGTTCAATGCACGAATAAACACTTCACAAAAAACATTTTATGATGAAATGTATTGTACAGGATATGCAATTAATGATGGCAATCAATATTCATTGTATGTGTTGAAGAAAACATCACGAAGGTGTGGCCTGTTTCTCTGTACACATTCTGACAGCATTGCTTGACGTGACGTGTCAAGAGGAATACCAGCAATTTCCTCTTCAATCCTCCTTTTTAGTTTGGCAATAGTTGCAGGACGTGTGTGCTACACTTGGCTTTTAAGATGACGGCACAGGAAAAAAAAAAACTTACAAAACGGTGAGATCTGGAGATTTCAGAGGCCAGGGAACGTCACCGTTGCGTGAAATGATGCGTCTTCCAAACAACCGTCAAATAGCTGCCATCATCGATTGTCAGGCAGAATGTGAAGTGGCTCCACCTGGGGACTTCTTTTTTTAAGGCTGAACCCATGTCCTTGAAATTACGCCCCCGTGTTGTAATCGCATGAGCAGACGGGACACGATCGTGACGTCCTAACTGGTAATGACGCCGAAATTCCCTTTGCTCAGCAGTCACGCAATCAGCACTCTTATAAAAAGCATTCACAGTGAACGCTCGTTGTGCACCACTGCACTGCTCCATTATAACTAACGGCAAAGGGGTCCTAAACGAGATTGCATCGGTCCCAAACAACTGCCGACACCCCAGGGTCGCCAACACCTTGTTCTAAAATTTCCCGTTTTCCCAGCGCCACCCTGTCTGTCAAACACACACGACGACAAATGAGAACAACTTCAGATTGGGATGGAGGTTCACCTTCCAACGGGATAAAGCTGAGACAACTCTGTGAATGTCCTTGAGTAGCCCAGCAAGTGATCATGTCTGGGAAGAACTGAAAATATCCGTCCACCGGTGGTCTCCAACCAACCTGACGGAGCTCAAGAGGATCTTCAGAAGACAACGGCAGAAAATCCCCAAGTCCTGGTGTGTGAAGCTTGTCGTTCCCAAAGGTAGTGGTAAGTGAAGGGGCTGAACACTCGTGTCATCGGTATATTTTAGTATACAGTTGTGCTTGAAAGTTTGTGAACCCTTTCTATATTTCAGCATAAATATGACCTAAAACATCATCAGATTTTCACTCAAGTCCTAAAAGTAGATAAAGAGAAACCAGTTAAACAAATGAGACAAAAATATTAGACTTGGTCATTTATGTATTGAGGAAAATGATTGAATATTACATATTTCACAGTTTATTTTATCATTAAAGTAGAATGTCATAAACGTTAAAACCGACCCAGTTAATCGCTATGTGCTTCAGGGGCTTCCTCTCGAACAGACAGCAGCAGCAGGCAGCGACTGCCGCACAGAACACATTAAACGTATGATATTCCGGCCCAGATCACAGGAATCGGTTTGGCATTGTTGGCAGCCACTTCCCTGATCCTCTGGGACACTTCAAAGACGACTGAACCACCATAATTAGATTAAATAAACTTTATTAATCCCAGGGGGCAACTCAAATGCATGATCCACTCGAAATCAGGTCAGTTTATCCTTCCCCACTGACTTCAACCACATTTCCCCGTTTTTGCGAGGTGAAGTGAATTCAGTGGGGTTCGCTCATCACTAGTTTGAAGTTGCTCAGTCGACACAGAAAGTCACAGAAAAAGGACAAACCCTCCCGCAGGACCGTCCCACGACAAAACAGCAGGTTTAGAAAACGGATGGTTGGACGCTTACCGAAACCACACCGACAGGAGTTGAGCGACTTCTTTCCAGACTGATTTTATCTTTTTGTAATGTTTTTTGCCTTTCCTTTGTGATATTAATGTTTGCCAAGACAATGGTAGTTCTGTCTTTCTGTTTACAGACTCTGGTCTGCTTTTCTGCTCCTGGTGTTCTTAACTATTTCTACGCTTGGTGGACAGAGAGGCATGAGATTGGGACCTTCGGATCTCGACCTCGCCCATTAATGGCGTTTCACCACACGAGTAGAAGTGAGCATCAGTGGACTCTGCTAAACTGTATGCATTTGAATTTCTCACTTGGGATTAACAAAGTTTTCTGCTCCTGGTGTTCTTAACTCTTTCTACACTTGGTGGACACAGAAGCATGAGATTGGACTTTAGGGTCCTTCGGATCTCGACCTCGCCCATTAATGGCGTTTCACCACACGAGTAGATGTGGTGACCCCCCCCATCCTGGATTGGTTTCTGCCTCACACCTGGTGCTGCTGGGATAGGCCTACCACAACCTTGAGCTGGTTTAGACCGGCGTCATAATGAAAGGACTCCCTTTTGTTACGATACCCAGGATTAGTGTTAATATTTCACATCGACTTAATCGGCTGACGCCTTAATCGAGGGAGGCGACTTACAACATTTAAGATACGACCGAGTCCATTTCTTTTGGTTTTCCAATTGGAGCACGGGCAGGTCAAGTGACTTGCTCAGGGGTCACACAGCATCAGCTTCACAACCTTAAAGTTTGAAGACTAAAGCCCTAACCATTACAGCACACTGCCTGCTATGCCACCCGCCCTGCCACCCACACTGGCATATTTGCCTCTTGAAGCCCAAGCTTCTCAAAACCGTTCTGTCCGTTTCACTGCTTTGCATGTCGAGTGAAAAATGTCACGATTGTTGTTGTTTAGATCAGACTGGATTTTGTGGGGCTTGCTTTTCATTAAAAAACAGGTGTCTGCTGAACCCAAGAGCACTGCCAAGCAGATTCTTATCACTGTGATTTAACAGTCTGGTAATGTCTTCATCCTACTGCAACAAAAGGAAAAAGGAAACGATGTAATTGAAGGAAACCCTCTGAACTTCTGAAACAATAGCTGGACGCTGAGGATGCATACAAAGTAGATTTGGCCTCAAAAACTAAACAAATATTTGGAGGATTTACACCCCAAACATTACCACATGCTGCATACAAAAGTATATAGCAAAAAAAAAATCAGTTCTGACAAAGGCCATTGTGGTCATTCGAAGATTTAATGGGGGATTTTGGTGTTCTGTTGGCTTTTTCACTTAAAGGGAGAAATGAGAGGAGCTATAAAAAGTATTTACGACCCCTTGAACTATTCCACAGTTTAATGACGCGGTCCTCAAAGTGGAGAAACTACTTAAAAACCAAAAAAAATGATGTAAATCCTTATGTATACAATCTCTGTGGTGGGCTGGCACCCTGCCCGGGGTTTGTTCCTGCCTTGTGCCCTGTGCTAGCTGAGGCTGGCAACTGCAGACCCCCCCGTGACCCTGTGTTAGGATATAACGGGTTGGATAAGGACTGACTGACTGACTGACTGTATACAATCCATGATGGATGGCTGGGTCACTAGACAGGCTCCGCAGGGTCTACTCCCACTTGGACAAAGCTGACATCACAGTCAGGATCGTGTCCTTGGACTTCTCTACTGCTCTAACCACCATGCTGCCTCACTGGCTCAGGGGGAAAGCAGCTCAAGGCTTTGAATTTTGATACCCCCACAATCTCCTGGATCATGGACTAGCTGACCAACGTGAGGCCGAGAGACAGCATGTCAGAATCGGTGGTGTGTAACACTGGAGCACCTCAGGCCACTGTCCTGTCTCCACAATGGAATTCCAGAACAATACCAGTGTGCTTGCCTGTTGTGATGTGAGATTCTGCATATAACTTGATAAATATTTTGTATGTCTATATTTGTAATTTAGACAAAACAATGTAATATTAGTGAGAAGCATTAGGGTTTACAACCCAAGGAATGGGTCTCTTTGAATTTTACGACTGGATTTGGGGGATGTGCCTTAAACTAGTTTGGCGAGTGTTGCTCTGCTAAAGTCTTTCAACCTCCACAAGAAAGCCAGGTTATGTTAACATATGGTCTTTGGGGTGGCAGGTGTTAAGATGTTCTATTTCCCCCATTGATCTGAAGTATGGCTGTTTGGAATTGGCTTGGATCAGAAGCTTTTAAGTACCATGATGTCCTATTGGCTCTAGGGGTTGGACAGAACATCTATAAATTTACTTGTTTAACCTCACAATCTCTCTCTTACTAACCTCTGATGATGAAGACAACACAATGAAGCTCAGCAGCTATATTGACCAGGCTTGCGGCCTGTTCTGAAGAAAGCGGAGCACCAATGATGCCTTAACTAGAGACATTAAGTAACAAACAAGTCTGTGTGCTGCTTGAAACGATCACCACTTAATCAGGTTGTATGGTTGCCAATATTCAAATGTACTTTGCATATTGTTATTATTTATGAATATTACCAATAATACATTATTTTATGTGTAACTTAACTCCTGCTTGTCTTTTCACTACATCTAATTGCCTGAGGTTATAGATATAGAAGGGAAGATGGGGAGAAGTTATATACAATAATACCTTATAAACAGTGATAAGTCTGTGAGATTAGGCATTCTGACAAAGGTTTCTTATTAATAATACAATAGGGGAAAGTAGAGCAATATATAATACTCTATCAAGAAAAAACATTGCCCCCTACAGAACGTTTCAGAAGATTTGTCCATCATAGGCTGCATTAATAATGGAGCGGAGTCAGAGTGCAGCAAAGTCATGGAGGACTTCGTCTTGTGGCGCTGGGAGAACAACCTGCAACTCGGCATTAGCAAGACAAAACAGCTGGTGGTGGACATCCGACATGCCAAGAAGCCTCGGAGACCAGTCACCATTCAGGAGTAGGATGTGGAAGTTGTGCAGTTCTTCAAGTACCTTCCAAATAAACATCCAACTGGACGGGTCTGACAAACAAAAAGGACCAGAGCAGACTGGACATTTTCTAAGGAGACTCCGGTGTTTTGATGTGTGGAGCAAGCTGATGGAAATGTTCTACCAGTCCATAGTAGCCAGTGTGGTGTTCGACGCTGAGCACAAAAGACGCACAAGGCCTAAACAAACTTCTCCGAAAAACTAGACACATTGGAGGCTGTTGTAGAAAAAAGGGGATGGTGGCAAAATTGGATGCCATCATGAAAAATCCCGTTCATCTCCTGCAGGAGGCGTGCTCTTTAAGCCACAGGCTTATTCCACCATGTTGTGCTAAGAGGCTCCTCTGTGGGGGTCTTTTCTGCCAACAACTATCACGCATTTCAATACTTTCACCCAATGCACTTGTTAAGTTTACCTTTATTTATCAATCTAGTGATTGATTGATTGATTGATTGGCTGTCCTGCGAGTCTGCATTCATGTTTTTACTGCTGTATGCATTTGAATTTCTCACATGAGATTAACAAAGATTTCTGCTCCTGGTGTTCTTTTAATGCTTGGTGAACAGAGAAGCATGAGATTGGACTTTAGAGACCTTCAGATCCCGACCTCGCCCGTTAAAGGTGTTTCACCACACGACTAGATGTGGTGCCCCGCTATCCTGGATTGGTTTCTGCCTCACACCTGGTGCTGCTGGGATAGGCCTACTATAACCTTGGGCTGGCTTAGACCAGCGTCATAATGACTGGACTCCTTTTTGTTACGATACCCAGGTTTAGTGTAATATTTTACACCAGTAACGGCACACTACACGATACACTTGACTTGAGCCTTCCTAGTTCTCCTCTTCTTTCTCTGTCTCTGTTTATCATTCGTTTGCTCAGAGGTTGATGCGCTTGCTGTTTCCTGAGCAGCTCGTCTTTTCTCCACCCTAGCGGCCCCCTTCTTCTCTTTTTCCGTCTGGATCTTTTCATGTTAAAACAGATTTAGTGTTTGTGTTGCAATCACTTAGTACATGTTCTTTAATTTTTCACTAAAGCAGGCAATTAAGTCTTCAATCTGCCTCAAGAATGATTTAAGATATGAAGAGGTAAAGGAAGTGACAGCGAAGGTGGTAGGGATGAGAACGGTGCGCGTACGCATGTGCCGCACTGCTGCCGGCTGCCGAGAGTTGATTCTACAATAAAATAAAAAATAAAAAAAAAGAGTAATAAAATTCATCAACCTGAAAGCGGATAGTAGACGTCACGTAGTATATGTGCTCCAAATTTCAGGCCAATAGGTCACACGGTTTGCGAGCTAACAGGTGATTTAAAATCCTGGACAGACAAATGGACAGCCACGGTAGCGTATTTTATAAGAAGATTTACTTATGTGGTGGGCGCCTTTACCCAGGGAGACGACTTACAACGTTTAAGATACGATTGGTTCCATTTCTTTTGGTTTGCCAGGTGGAGCACTGGCAGGTCAAATGACTTCCTCAGGGTCACAGAGAGTCAATAGCAGGATTTGAACCAAAGCACAACACACTGCCTGCTATGCCACCTCACTGGCATATTTGTCTCTTTAAGCTTTTTTTTCTGCCCACTCCTATCATGCAATTTAATACTTTCACCCAATGCACTCAATCAGTTTATCTTTATCAATCGACTGATTGATTGATTGGCTGTATTATCTGTCCTGTGAGCCTGTATTCAGGTTTTTGCTGCTGTATGTATTTGAATTTCTCACATGGGATTGACAATGTTTATCTGATCTACTCTGAGAACTGGCACAAGCCAGAACCTTAGAGAGGCCACAGGATAGAGAAGAAAGTACAGATTGGCATGGATGGTATGTGTCGAGGGGTGAGGGGACATCAAGACATCTACCTCTCTTTCTCAGGCTGTACAGGCGATGGTGACTTTAGTACCTTTGAAAACATGAGAACAATCTGAACAAGAACAGGCCGTTCAGCCCAACAAAGCTCGCCAGTCCTATCCACTTATTTCTTCCAAAAAACATCAAGTCGAGTTTTGAAAGTCCCTAAAGTCTTACTGTCTACCACACAACTTGGTCGCTTATTCGAAGTGTCTATCATTCTTTGTGTAAAGAAAAACTTCCTCATGTTTGTGCGAAATTTACCCTTAACAAGTTTCCAACTGTGTCCCTGTGTTCTTGATGACTCATTTTAAAATAACAGTCTCGATCCACTGAACTGATTCCTTTCATAATTTTAAACACTTCAATCATGTCTCCTCTTAATCTTCTTTTGTTTAAACTGTAAAGGCCCTTTTAATCTGTCCTCATAACTCACCCCCTGTAGCCCTGGAATCAGCCTAGTCGCTCTTCTCTGGACTTTTTCTTGCACTGCTTTGTCTTTATGGAAACCAAAACTGCACACAGGACTCCAGATGAGGCCTCACCAGTGTGTTATAAAGCTTGAGCAGAACCTCCTGTGACTTGTACTGCACACATCAAGGCGCTATATAACCTGACATTCTGTTAGCCTTCTTCATGGCTTCTCAACACTGTCGGGAAGTCGATAGCTTAGAGTCCACTATGACTCCTAAATCCTTCTCATAAGGTGGACTCTTGTTTTTCAGACCACCCATTGTGTATTCAAACCTCACATTTTATTTCCTATGTGTAATTCTTTACATTTACTGGCATTAAATTTGATCTGCCACAAATCTGCCCAAGTCTGTCTGTTATCCAAGTCCTTCTGTGATGATATAATGGATTTCAAATTATCTGCTAATTCACCTATCCTGGTATCAACTACAAACGTAACCAGCTTGGTACTTATATTCCTACTTAAATCATTTATAGATATTAAAAATAGCAGCAGCCCCAGCACTGCCCCCTGCTGGTCACCACTCTTAACATCGGCCAGTTCTGATGAGGTTCCTCACACCGTCACCCTCTGCTTCCTGTGTCTGAGCCAATTCTGCACCCATCTACAAACGTCACCCTGAACTGCCACTTCTTTTAGTTTGATGCCCAACCTCTCATGTGGCACCTTATCAAATGCTTTCTGAAAGTCCAGATCAATAATCTCATCTGCTCCACTTTGATCGTATCCTTTTGTTACCTCCTCTTAGAATTCCAACATGTTAGTAAAACACAACCTCCCTCTTCTGACCCCATGCTGACTGTTCAGAATAACTCCTGTCCTTGTCAGGTGTTGCTCAATCTTATCCTTAATAATTCCTTCCATTAATTCTCCTGTGATGCACGTTAAGCTTACTGGCCTATAGTTGCTCTGATCTGCCTGGTCACACTTTTTATATAACGGGATGATATTTGCCATTTTCCAGTCCCTCAGAATCTCTCCAGTGCGCAGTGACTTCCTAAAAATATGTGTCAAGGGTTTATATCTGAACTCGCTAACCTCCATAAGAACTCGAGGATAAATATGATCTGGGCCTGGTGATTTGTTTGATTTCAGCTTATTTAATCTGAGCAGCACTTCTCTCTCTTTAATTTCCAAATCCCTCAGTACCTCTTTAGTAGTCCCTGTTACCGCTCTGAGGTTATCCACTTGTGAACACCTCAGAAAAATGTAAGTTTAGCACATCCGCTATTTCGCTATCTGTATCTTTTAATTCCCTTTACTATTCCTGATGCACTTGACCTCCTCCTTGACTGTTCTTTTACTACTAAAATACTGAAAGAATCTCTTAGGGTCGTCTGTCACCTTATCTGCTCTATTCCTCTCCAACTGTCTTTTAGCCTCTCTGATATCCTTCTTATTGGTTGCCCTCAAGTTCTCATATGTTCTACGATTAACTTTGCAGTCATTAGTCTTATATGCCTTATAAAGCAGATTTTTTCCTTTGCAACTTCTTTTTTAAATCTTTATTAATTACCGTGGAGTTTTTTTTCCCTATTAATTCCAAATTTAGGTCTGTATCTGTCCTGCATTACATGTACAACATTTTTAAACCTGTTCCACTGCTCATCGACTGTCTCCACACTTGAAAGCTTATTCCAGTCTGTCCTACTTAGACTTTGTCACATCAATCAATGAATCGATCAACATTTATTTATATAGCACATATTCATACAAAAAAATGTAGCTCAAAGTGCTTTACAAAATGAAGAATAGAAAAATAGAAGACACAATAAAAAATAAACATAAGTCAACATTAATTAACATAGAATAAGTAAGGTCCGATGGCCAGGGTGGACAGAAAAAACAAACAAAAAAAAACTCCAAAGGCTGGAGAAAAAAAATAAAACCTGTAAGGGTTCCAGACCACGAGACCGCCCAGTCCCCTCTGAGACATCTCCTCAAAATATGCCCTACCAAAATTCAACTTCACAATTTTAGTCTTTGCATCTGAGAATTGCATTATATTATGGTCACGTGACCCTGGTGGTCCTGTCACATTGACACCCTCAATTCTGTTCTGATTATCACCAAATACTAAATCCAGATAGGAACCCAGCCACAGGGGATGCACAAACCAGTGTGTTTCTTCGTCCCAGCCCCAAGACCGGATAAATTTGGAGTGTCACGTAAGGAAGGGCATCCGGTATAAAATTTTGTCAAATTAATATGTGGACAACAATACAAATTTCCATACCGGATCGGTCGAGCCCCGGGTTAACAACGACTGCCACCAGTACTTTTAGCCAACAGGATGCTGGCGGAAATTGGGCTACTGTTGGCCGAAGAAGAAGAAGGAGAAGAAGAGGGGGGAGACATGTCCGGAGGAGGAGGAGAGGAGGAAGGTAAAGAGAGTGGAACTGACGGTAGGAACTTTGAATGTTGGCAGTATGACTGGAAGGAGAGAGAGTTAGCAGATATGATGGAGAGAAGGAAGGTTGATATATCATGTGTGCAAGAGACTAAATGGAAGGGGATTAGAGGGGGATTGAAATTGTTCTATCATGGTGTGGATGGGAGGAGAAATGGAGTAGGAGTTATTCTGAAGGAACAGCACGTCAAGAGTGTTATGGAGGTGAAAAGAGTGTCAGACAGAGTGATGATTATGAAGCTGGAAATTGGAGGTGTGATTATGAATGTTGTTAGTGCATATGCACCGCAAGTTGGGTGTGCAATGGAAGATGGAATGGAAGATTTTTTGGAGTGAGTTGGATGAAATGATGTCCAGTGTATCCAAGGGACAGAAAGTGGTGATTGGAGCATACTTCAATGGACATGTTGGTGAAGGGAACAGTGGAAACGAGGAGGTGATGGGTAGGTATGGTGTCAAGGAGAGGAATGAAGAAGGTCAGATGATAGTGGATTTGTGAAAAGGATGGGGATGGCTGTGGTGAATACGTATTTTAAGAAGAGGGAGGAACACAGGGTGATTGAGTGGAGGAAGATGCACACAGGTAGATGACATCCTATGCAGAAGAGTTGATCTGAAGGAGTTTGAAGACTACAAAGTGGTGGGAGGAGAAAGTGTAGTTAAGCAGCATAGGATGGTGGTCTGGAGGATGACGTTGGAGATCAAGAAGAGGAAGAGAGTGAGGGCAGAGCCAAGGATCAAATGGTAGAAGTTGAAAAAAGAAGACTACAAGGTTGATTTCAGGGAGGAGGTGAGACGGGCACTGGGTGGCAATGAAGAGTCACCAGACAGCTGGGAAGATGTAGTAAGGGTGACAGCAAGATAGGCACTTGGCGTGGCATCTGGAAAGAGGAAGGGGGAAAAGGAAACCTTGTGGTGGAATGAGGAAGTACAGGAGAGTATACAGAGGAAGAGGATGGCAAAGAAGAAGTGGAATAGTCAGAGAGATGCAGAAAGTAGACAAGAGTACAAGGAGATAAGGTGCAGGGTGAAGAGAGAGGTGGCAAAGGCTAAAGAAAAGGCGTGTGATGAGTTTTATGAGAGGTTGGACACTAAGGAGGGAGAAAAGGACCGGTGGGCTACAGAGAGGGGCCAAGCTGGGAAAGATGAGGAGAAGGTTAGCGTGATAAAAGATAGAGATGAAACATACTCACAAGCGAGTACAGTGTGTTGAGCAGATGGAAAAAGAGTACTTTCAGAAACTTATGAATTAAGAGAACAAAAGAGAGAAGAGGTTGGATGATGTGGCGATAGTGAATCAAGAAGTGCAAAAGATTAGCAAGGAGGAAGTAAGGACAGTGATGAAGAGGATGAAAAATGGAAAGGTTGTTGGTCCAGATGACATACCCGTGGAAGCATGGAGGTGTTTAGGAGAGATGGCAGTGGAGTTTTTAACCAGATTGTTTAATGGAATCTTGGAAAGTGAGAGGATGCCGGAGGAGTGGAGAAGAAGTGTACTGGTGGGCCGATATTGAAGAATAAGGGGGATGTTCAGGGCTGTAGTAACTACAGGGGGATAAAATTGATGAGCCACAGCATGAAGTTATGGGAAAGAGTAGTGGAAGGTCAGTTAAGAAGTGAGGTGATGATTAGTGAGCAGCAGGGTGGTTTCATGCCAAGAAAAAGCACCACAGATGAGATGCTTGCTCTGAGAGTGTTGATGGAGAAGTAGAGAGAAGGCCAGAAGGAGTTGCATTGCATCTTTGTGGACCTGGAGAAAGCACATGACAGGGGGCCTCAAGAGGAGTTGTGGTATTGTATGAGGAAGTCGGGAGTGGCAGAGAAGTACGTAAGAGTTGTGCAGGATATGAACGAGGGGAGTGTGACAGTGTTGAGGTCTGTGGTAGAAGTGACAGAGGTGGGATTACATAAGGGATCGACTCAGAGTCCTTTCTTATTGGCAATGGTGATGGACAGGCTGACAGACAAGATTAGACAGGAGTCCCTGTGGACTGTGATGTTTGCTGATGACATTGTGATCTGTAAGTAAAGTAGGGAGCAGGTTGAGGAGACACTGGGGAGGTGGAGATATGAGAGAAGAGGAGAGGAATGAAGGTCAGTAGGACCACCAAGACAGAATACATGTGCGTGAATGAGAGGGAGGTCAGTGGAGTGGTGAGTATGAGGGGAGTAGAGTTAGCGAAGGTGGACGAGTTTTAAATACTTGGGATCAACAGTACAGAGTAACAGGGATTGTAGAAGAGAAGTGAAGGAGAGAGTGCAGGCAGGGTGGAGTGGGTGGAGAAGAGTGTCAGGAGTGATTGGTGACAGACGGGCATCAGCAAGAGTCAAAGAGAAGGTCTACAGGACGGTAGTGAGACCAGCTATGTTATATGGGCTGGAGACGGTGGCACAGGAGACAGAGCTGGAGGTGGCAGAGTTAAAGATGTTAAGATTTGCATTGGGTGTGACAAGGATGGACAGGATTAGAAATGAGGACATTAGAGGGTCAGCTCAAGCTGGACGGTAGGGAGACAAAGTCAGAGAGGCGAGATGGCGTTGGTTTGGACATGTGCAGAGGAGAGATGGGTGCTAAGGATAGAGCTGCCAGGTAAGAGGAGAAGAGGAAGGCCTAAGAGGAGGTTTATGGATGTGCTCCACTATTTGTAAGGTTATCCCAGTTAATATTTGGATAATTGAAGTTCCCTATGACTATAATATCCCTGTGCAGTTGCTTGTAATATTTCTAAAACCCCAATTCAAAAAAAATATTAGGACAGCATGAAAACTGTTATTAAAAGAAAAAAGGAGTGATTTGTAAATTCGGATCACCCTGCGCTATACAGAAAACACTACAACACCACATTATTTGATGTTTTATCTTGTGAATCTTTCAATTTTCCTTTGGAAAAACAGAAACTTGTGTGAAATTTGATGACCACAACACACTTCAAGCAAGCTGGGCCAGTGGAGTGTTTGTCACGGATACACAGCTCCATCTTTTTTGATAACTCAATGGGCACTGAAGATACACACGTTGATTAAGATCAGCAAGTGGAATTCCAAACCACGATTTTCGTCCATTACGCAAGTCTTCAGCTAAACAAGTGAGACAATTCACCGACATATTTTGCCCTTTGGTAATGCGCCCCACATTCTCAATTGGAGAGAAGTTAGGACTGCAGGCAGGCCAGTCAAGGATCACCACTCTATGTTGCCATTGTCCTGTTGGAACATGCTGGGGCGTTCTTGGAAAAGATGGCATCTGGACAGCAAAACATGTTGACCCAAAATGTGTGCATATCTTTCTAAACATGGGCGCTGGCACACCCTTATACCATGACAGACATTGGCTTTTGGGCCCGACGCTGATAACAGCCTAGATGGTCCAGTTCCCACTTTGGCACAGAGAACACAATGGCTGTTCTTTTTCCAGAATCTCTTTGAAATGTTAACTCGTCCGATCGCAAAACACAATTCCACTGTGCGACTTTCCATCTCCAGCACTGAGAAGTCGGTTGGGCTTCTGGACAGTGTTGACGTACAGAGTGAGCCAAAATGAAGACCCACACTTCTCAAGGTCATTGCGCGAGGTAGAGGCAGCCGCATGGGTTTGGGCGAGGGGGTCCTTTGATAGGTGATCCCTTGTTCTGGTGGGCACCGTGCCTTCGTTGTCAAAGCGTTCTTCAGAAACAACAAATCCATCATCACTACACAACGCGCCTTCCGAACGCACTTCCATATTCCTCCTAATGGTGACGTCCCAAATCAGAAAACAATTCTTCAGTGGGTGGCTAGATTTAGACAGACAGGTACAACACTGAACAGAAAATCTCCAGGCCATCCTTGGACTGTAGAAACGCCTCAAAACATCCAAGCTGTAAGGGCATCAATTTTACAGTCTGCTAGCTGTTCAGCACGCAAACCTGCTTCTACCTTAGGCATTTCCAACACGACTTTGAGACAGATTTTGCACGAGGACCTTCATTTACATCCATACAAAATAACAGGAGTACAGAAACTCACTGAGAGAGACTGGGAGAGCCGTAGAGAGGTGTGCGCCAACATTCTGCAAACCGTTCGAGATGCCATCGTCATGTGCAGCAACGAGGCACATTTCCATTTGAATAGTTGCGTAAATAAGCAAAACCTTTGCTAATGGGCTGAAGCAAACCCTCGTGAACTTCATCAGAGACCCCTGCACAGTGAGCGTGTTGAACAATTTGGCATCTTACTTTTTGAGGAGGGGGAGCAACGGTCACCATCACTTCAGAAAGTTATATTGAAACGCTAGAAAACTTTTTGTAGCTCCCTACTGGAAGAAATGGATGTGGTGGATGCTTGGTGACAACAGGATGGAGCAACAGCTCCTACGGTACGGGGATCCATTAAAGTTTTACGGGAGATGTTTCCGGGGAAGTTGATCTCCCTGCATGGTGATGTCGGGTGGCCTTCACGTTTGCCTGATCTCGTTCCATGAGATTTCTCCTTCTCAAGTCGAAAGGTCTACACACACTGACCTCAAAACCTTGAAGCCCTCAAGGATGCTATTTGCCAAGAAATCGCTGCTCTTCACCTTAAAATGGACAAACGAGTCATGCGAGGGTTCAGTAATCATCTTGAAGAGTGTATTGCTAATGATAGCCACCACCTTGAAGACATCATTTTTAAAACCTGGTGAAAAAAAATCTATTTCAGATGCCCTTTCTTGTGTCGTAATGAAATTTATTTTATCTTGTAGCATTTCTGTAGAATAAACGTTTGAAATGTGGTACTTCTATCTGGCTCACCCTGTACAAACTTTTGCTTTGCATTATAAAATCTTAAATTGCATCTGCGGGTGCAGTGGCAAATGGTGTGGAGGACAAAAAAAGGCTTAGTAAAGCATTCCGGAGCTCACGTCATTATATCCATTACATGACGGCTTTTTAAAACTGTGATGTCGGACGGATTGGAGATCACGCATATTCATTTACGTTTCACATTTACACATTTGGCTGATGCCATTATCCAAAGCGACTTACAACATTTATGGTTGGTGTGGTGGACGGCCGCATTGTATGGACCGGGGGAGCAAGCCTGGTCAGGACAGTACCTTCCCTGGAACACTAGATGGCAGTGGAATGGAGTTTCTGGAAAAAGAACAGCCATCGTGTTCTCTGTGCCAAAGAGGCAAATGGACCATCTAGGCTGTTATCAGCGTCGGGCCCAAAAGTCAATGTCTGTCATGGTATAAGGGTGTGCCAGCGCCCATGTTTAGAAAGATATGCACACATTTTGGGTCAATATGTTTTGCTGTCCAGATGCCATCTTTTCCAAGAACGCCCCAGCATGTTCCAACAGGACAATGGCAACATAGAGCGGTGGTCCTTGACTGGCCTGCCTGCAGTCCTGACTTCTCTCCAATTGAGAATGTGGGCCGCATTACAAAGAGCAAAATATGTCGGTGAATCGTCTCACTTGTTCAGCTGAAGACTTGCGTAATGGACGAAAATCGTGGTTTGGAATTCCACTTGCTGATCTTAATCAACGTGTGCATCTTCAGTGCCCATTGAGTTATCAAAAAAGATGGAGCTGTGAATCCGTGACAAACACTCCACTGGCCCAGCTTGCTCGAAGCGTGTTGTGGTCATCAGATTTCACACGAGTTTCTGTTTTTCCAAAGGAAAATGGAAAGATTCACAAGATAAAACTATCAAATAATGTGGTGTTGTAGTGTTTTCTGTATAGCGCAGGGTCAGCAGAATTTACAAATCACTCCTTTTTCCTTCTAATAACAGTTTTCATGCTCTCCTAATATTTTTTTGAATTGGGGTTTTAGACATATTACAAGCAACTGCCCCTTCAACTGCACAGGGAGATATTATAGTCATAGGGGACTTTAATTATCCAAATATTAACTGGGATAACCTTAAAAATAGTGGAGCACAAGAGCAGGAGTTTTTAGAAGTAATCAGTGACTGTTTTTTAACACAACATGTTAAAGCGCCAACACGGGGTGAAGCCTGTCTGGATTTAGACTTCTTCTCTCGGCTGCGAGATTCAGAGGTTCAGAGAGGCGAGATGGCGTTGGTTTGGACATGTGCAGAGGAGAGATGAGGGGTATACTGGGAGAAGGATGCTAAGGATAGAGCTGGCAGGCAAGAGGAGAAGAGGAAGGCCTAAGAGAAAGTTTATGGATGTGATGAGAGAGGACATGTAGGTGATGGGTGTGACAGAACAAGATGACGATGACAGGAAGATATGGAAGAAGATGATCTGCTGTGGCAACCCTAATGGAAGCAGCCAACAAAGAAGAAGATGAAGTTTGAACCGTGTTTTCTTTTAATTTATATATATATATATATATATATACACACACACATTATGAGAACTGATTGAGGTCATTTATGTTAGGTAGAATGCCCAGAGGGCGCATGGGTGGTCTCGTGGCCATGTAACCCCTGCAGATTTTATTTTTTTTTTTTGTTTTTTCTGTCCTCCTTGGCCTTCGGCCCTTACTTTTATTCTATGTTAGTGTTCCCCAATTCTATTTTCTTACATATTTTGTCTTTTTTTCTCTTTCTTCATCATGTAAAGCACTTTGAGCTCCCTCATTTGTATGAAAATGTGCTATAGAAATAAATGTTGTCGTCGATATGACACCATATTTTGGGATGTAAACTCTGTTTTGTGGGCGGCACGGTGGTAGCGCTGCTGCCTCGCAGTTAGGAGACCCGTCCGGGTTCGCTTCCCAGGTCCTCCCTGCGTGGAATTTGCATGTTCTCCCCGTGTCTCCGTTGGTTTCCTCCCACAGTCCAAAGACATGCAGGTTACGTGCACCATCAATCCTAAATTGTCCCTAGAGTGTGCTTGGTCTGTGTGTGTGTGTGTGTGCCCTGCGGTGGGTTGGTGCCCTGCCCGGGATATGTTCCTGCCTTGCTCCCTGTGGTGGCTGGGATTGGCTCCAACAGACCCCCGTGAACCTGTGTTAGGATATAACGGGTTGGACAATAACTGACTGACTTTGTTTTGTGACTTTTTATTTGGGTGGACTAAGTGTCCCATAGCAGTTACATCTTTTAAGTAAGACACCCATCATTGACCAGGTGCTGAAGTTGGCAATGTCACCACAAGCAGTCAAAGATCAAGATCCGACAGAACAGATTACATTTTTCCAATTTTTTTGTCATAAAGTAACCAGTGATTGTCCGATATGAGAGTCTCTTTCTGACTTATTTTCCCAGTGCTTTTATCTGGCGTACAAAACCAACGGTGTCACGAATGGTGGAGGTCCTCTGTCCCAAACTTCTTTACGTCACTGGCCTCCCTCTACCAGTCTTAGATTGAATGGTCAGTGAATGTTTTTGACACGTGTAATGGAGAAACAGGAACCTTGGACGAGAGGGAAGGGATCGTGTACATCCATTCAGAAAACACATAAAAACTGCCCAACAGCCTGGACACATACTTTATAGAAATGTATTTTGGAATGAGGTAACAACACAACAAAGTCACAGGGCTTCTTTCAGCCCAAAGGCAGAGGAGGTCAGCCATGTCAAATACATAAATCTTGCCTTTGTTGCTCGAATTAAAGAGAGATGTCACATGGCAGGACTCAAGATGCTTCATTCATGTGATTCCTCGTGTTGTAATGCACAGCACCACTCATGATGTGTCACCACGGCTGATAATGTAACACCAAGGGGATAAAGAAACTTAACTTGTGGACCATTCATTGACCATTCATTTTTAATCATTTACCACGTGTAAGTTATTTAGTTCATTTGAGGCCAACAAGCTATGCCAGTCAGACTTGCCTGGTATGTTATGCCATGTGAAAAGTTCATAGCACTAATGGGCATATTGTGGCAATGGCATTGTTCTAAGGTCTCCCATTCTGGCGAGTGCCGCTTACCCGACACCTCCAATGTGCCAAGTTTCTCATTTCTCGGTGGTTTCACTTTGGCGACAGAGTCACTTTCTTTGAGCTTCATGCTGTAGCCTTGCATTTCTGGGGGCCAGACAGACAGACGCACGTAGACGTTAATATACAAGACTAGCCATCCCCCGCGGCTTCGCCCGCGTATTTGTGAGGAGGCCCCGCCCAGCCCTCCGCTCCTGACATCACGCAAACCCAGGGCCCGCAGCCTCCGTCTCGGATTAGCGCGAATATATCACTCCTTGCAAGCGAACCGTGATTCGTAACGCCATGAGAGAAGTCACAAAGTCAACTGGAATGTTCAAACAAATTATAGGGAAAAAAAAAAAGATCTAAATCCGTTAAGTAGTTCTCTTGTTTGCTAGCTAAGCAGAGTTAAGGTTTGTTTTGACAGCATTCTCGTTTTAATTCAAAAGTGTGAGATACACGAGAAAATGCATACAGACGTACAAAATGCACTTGCAGGTGAACTCGATATTTTTCTGATGTTTGAAGGCAAAATGTGAGCTGTGGACACCAACATTCTGTATAGAAATTTCAGTCTGTTTGGGTTGAAATAAACTACGAGAATAAATGTTAGAAAACATGAGGAGCTCTCGGCCATTTTCATTTTGTAAAAGTAGCTCTCAGGGGAAAAAAATGGTTGGAGACCCCAAAGCTAAACAAACGAGTGTCAAATGGACTCAATGGTCTCCTCTCGTTTGTCAGCTTTCTTGTGTTTCAAGTCACGGGTGTCGAACTCCAGTCCTGGTGGGCCGCAGTGGCTGCAGGTTTTCATTCTAACCATCTTCTTCATTAGTGACCAGTTTGTGCTGCTAATTCACTTCTTTTGCCTGAGTTTTAATTAACTTGACTCAGGCCCCATTAGTTGTTTCTTTTTTCTTAATTAGCAGCCAAAAATTTTCCCATTTTTCCCTACAAGGTTTTTTTGGGAGTTTTTCCTTGTCTTCTTAGAGAGTCAAGGCTGGGGGGCTGTCAAGAGGCAGGGCCTGTTAAAGCCCATTGCGGCACTTCCTGTGTGATTTTGGGCTACACAAAAATAAACTGTATTGTATTGTATTGTATTGTAAAAAATAACGAACCGCCACATGAGCAGCTCACCTGCACCCATCACACAATATCTGAAAATAAAGAAAGGTGGTGGTCTCAGTAAGGCTGATCTCTCAGGTCACCAAAACATCTTGACGGTGTTCTTAGAAAAAAACAGAAAAATCAACAGTTTTGGAACTGAGGGCAGCAACAAGTCATGGAATTAAATAACGAGTTTAATTAACAGCAAGGATCACCTTCTCATTAAGAACGTGACTGGAGTGAAATTGGTTGGAGTCGGAAGCCCCAGTTTAGCTCGTCATCTGTTGGCTCGTTTCATGTCTCATTTCTGTTTGGCTTTCATTTAATGAAGAAAAAGAATAAATTCAGAGCACTGAATCCTTAAAAACAGGGCTATTAAAATGAAGGGAAAAAGAATTTAATTGGCAGTGAAAACCGGTCACTGATTAGGAGAAAGGGTTAGAATGAAAACCTATAGCCACTGCGGCCCTCCAGTCCCGGAGTTCGACACCCCTGTGTTTGTACAGGGTGGTCCAGATCGAGATTGTCTGGATGACTTTGATTTATGTGGGGACAATTCCAGTTCGGCGCCAAGACGATTCTTCATGTCGTCAGTTCGCACACTTCTCGATGGTCCTGGGATTTTTTTTTTTAAGTTATAGCGTAATGAAAATTGTATAATTAGATCTGGACCACCCTATAGATCCGTGCCTGTAGACAGTGAAGCAGTTCAGTGCAGTCACAGGAATTGTTCTTATTTTTGTGATTCTTTATTTTTCGGACAGTTAAACAATGAATCTGAGCACCCATACACAGGGCCGTTTGAAGGAATTTGGGGGCCCCAAGCAAAATGGACATGGAGGCCCCCCGCACGCACACACACAAAGGAACCACAGCATAGCCATACAGTTTAAATTCACTCACACTTTATATAAATAAAAAAGGTTTAGAGTGCAAATACTGCTGTTGCATATAAAGTGCATAAAATTTGAACATTTTCAACAATTGAACATTTGCAAAAAACACCACTGTACCATAAAATCAAATATACATTAAAAAGTGCACAATAACTAAATCCAACATACTTAAAAACACACACACACTTACATACTCACATTAACATTTTTTCAGTTCTCTCAAACATGTGCAAATTATCTAAAACTGCTGTTTGCGAGCCTTGTTTTCTGCAAAGGCAATCACAATGTCCTCCATGTCCAAAGACCGGCGACCATCCCGCTCAATTGACATAAGTGCCAGTCCTGTGAGCCTGTCTTGGCCCACCGTGGACCTCATGTAATTTTCTCTTCTTTCTTTTTTGGCTTCCTGAAGCATAATTCCGCTTCCTGACTGCCGAGGAAGTTTTGTATTTTGCCGGCAGCAGAGATCACGTGGTTGGCTGGCTGCTGTCAGCGAGGGGGGCCCCCTTGAGGGGGATCCCGATAACAGTGTCATTGCACTTGACTGCATTCACTATCAATGGGGCGCTCACACAGTTTATCGCTGCATTTTATTCTTAACCAGTCGTTGTCTTGGGGCCCCAGGCCAGCTCGGGGCCCCCAGCAATTGCTTGGTTTGCCTGCCTTGTCGCGACAGGCCTGCCCATACATTCGTTAAATGTAATGAAGCAGTACCATTTAAAAACATTGTGTTCATAAATGGCAGTGTAATTAGCTACAACATTCACTGTCTCATTTTTTTGCCCCAAAGGATAAGGTGATATAAAAGTAAATGATCCCTCCGTTATAAATGAATCACGGCAGTGTGACTGGCCTCCCTCGCCCTGCCGGTGTGTTAATGGCGTACAGAGCTATGGCCCCATTTTTGGGATTTATATTTTACTGTCTCTTAAACCCGCATAAACATCGCTGAAACAAACCACTTTGCCGTACTTTTCATTAATCTCGGGACCATTTTCTTTGGCTCTGAAACGCATTACGACAGGATTTTTCCAAAAGGGCTACAATCTCCCTGCTTTGTGTTCAACTTATAAACCTTGCCTATGACAGTTCTAAAAAAAAAAAAAAATACAGCATGTCTGATGCTGAAACCGTTGCCATCATCAAATAGAGATAAACCAAATTTAACTGTTCAATTGCCTCCAGCAAGATTTAGCTTTTCTTTGGGAATTCTAATAGGTAATGTTTTTTACGGTTTCATTCATAAAGATAACAGCTTAAGAAGAGAATTGCTGCCATTAGATCGCTGGAAATGTTCAGTTGTGTAATCTCATGAAAGTAGGAGACTTAATTTAATGTCAAATCGTACTCGGAGTTGTGAAAATGAATTTTAAATGTAAATCCAGACAAAGAAAAATTTCCTCGTGGGACAAGTATTTGATATAATCATTTAAATTACATGACACATTTCTATAGTTCTTTAATAATTCTCATTTGCCACAAAAGCATGGATGGCACCTTTCACTATATCTGACTGTTCATCAGGTAGCACCCCAAAACACAGAATGGCAGCAAGAATACCAAACTATCTGAGACACGCGTGTTTATCTATCAAAATAATTACACAAAAGAGCAAAGAACACAGGGAAGGTCCAAAAAGGAACCCACAACTTAAAGCCTCCCTGGACATTTCTGCTCCCAGTTCTTAGTTTTGATCTATCTGTGGGATGGCTGGTCCACCTGCACACCTTGGACTTTTTGTCCTGCAGTGGGAATTGTTTAACCTTCTGCACACAAAAGGTCCATATGGGCTTTTCTAGATGACGTCCCACTGATTCGGTTGGCCACTGGTGGACTCCACTCAAGTTCTAGAAACATCTCAAGGAGAATAAAGTAAGCAGCATGTAGCTGAGCACAATTTGGAGGGCCACAGCAAAGGGTCTCAGTACTTTTAGGAAGGAGGGATGGATTTCAGGTTTTGATTTTGTACTCCTTTCCTAAAACATGCTTTGTCATTATGGGTTACTAAAGTGTAGGTGGGTAAAAATGGTAAAATGCATCCTTTTCAAATTCAATCTCCAGCACAATTAAATGTGCAGAAAATGAAGGGGTCTGAAGACGATATGAATCCACTGCATGCATGCTGCAAATATTCATGAGTATACAGTGCAGTAGGGGGTATTTAAGTCAAGTTGGGGAGCATGCACTGGTACAACACGTTGGCACACCCACTACACGACGAAACAACTCAGGATCTCGGATGGCAACCCCCCAGGTAGACATGCGGTCCAGTCCCACCCTCCGGAAATGACCCTCTATCTGCTGCAGCCTGGAGTTACGTGGGCGACACCTTGGCCACTCGGGTCCCCAACAATGAGGATCTTACGAGCCGGATCACCCTCGGGTAATCGCGCCACATGGCCGTAGTGCTGTAACTGACGCTCCCTCACAATGCAGGTCACGTACCTCATTCGGGACTCCATGAGCAACACAAAATCAAACCAACGGTACCTTAGGATTTTCCGGAGAGACACAGTACCAAAGGAGTCCAGTCTTGGTCTCAGGTCACTGGATAGCGTCCATGTCTCTCAACCATATAGCAAGACAGGAAGCACCGGGACTCTAAAGACTTTGACCTTCATCATTTTTCAGAGATATCGGGAGCACCACTCACCCCTTTCCAGCGACCTCATGACTCCCCATGCTCTACCAATCCATCTACTGACTTCACAGGAAGAGTCACCACAGACATGAATGTCACTGCCAAGGTAAGTAAATCTCTCGATGATGAGGTCGACATTCTCTCCGCAGACAGACACACTGCTGATGGCCATGACCAAGAGGTCATTAAAGGCCTGGCTGTTGGTTTTTATCAGGACCCTCACAAGCCCAGACACTCTGACTCCTCGCTCAGTCTCTCGAGTGCCCCGATCAGAGCCTCCATTGACTCCACGAAGATCACAGCATCGTCAGCAAAGTCAAGATCAGTGAATCTTTCTTCACCAACAGATGCCCCACAGAAAATAAATTTGTATGATATGCAAATTTCACTTTACTTGATGCAGTTCTATGCGTTCAATCTTTTTGAACGACTCTTTTTAGCAAGTCATAGAAATTGATTGTGCGACTCAAACCACCTACAACTGAACACCAGCAAAACCAAGCTGGTGGTGAATTTTAGGAGGCCCAGGCCCCTCATGGACCCCGTGATCATCAGAGGTGACTGTGCAGAGGGTGCAGACCTAGAAATACCTGGGAGTGCAGCTGGATGATAAACTGGACTGGACTGTCAATACTGATGCTCTGTAAGAGAGGACAGAGCTGACTATACTTCATTAGAAGGCTGGCGTCCCTCAACATCTGTAATAAGAAGCTGCAGATGTCCTACCAGATGGTTGTGGCGAGTGTCCTCTTCTACGCGGTGGTGTGCTGGGGAGGCAGCATAAAGAAGAGGGACGCCTCACGCCTGGACAACTGGTGAGGAAGGCAGGCTCTATTGTAGACAAGGAGCTGGACAGTTTGACATCTGTGACAGAGCGACGGGCACTGGGCAGACTCCTGTCAATCATGGAGAATCCACTGAACAGGATCATCTCCAGACAGAGGAGCAGCTTCAGTGACAGACTGCCATCCTGCTCCACTTACAGACTGAGGAGACCCCACACTATGCGACTCTTCAATTCCACCCTATGGGGGGGTAAACGTTAAAGTTATACAAAGTTATTGTCTGTTATACCTGCATTGTTATCACTCTTTAATTTAATATTGTTTATTATCAGTATGCTGCTGCTGGAGTATGGGAATTTCCCCTTGGGATTAATAAAGTATCTATCTATCTATCTATCTATCTATCTATCTATCTATCTATCTATCTATCTATCTAGCACAGCCTTTCAAGTCACAGGTAGATGTTTAAAGCGTTTGCCCCAGTATTCAGTTCTCATTTAATCTTTATGTAATCCATTACAACAAAGTCATTAAGAACACCCAAGACATTTGAAAAACAAGAGGGGACCATTTAGTCCATCAAGCCCGTGTGTTTAGCTGATAGCTAAGCTGTACCAACATCTCATCCAGATTCTTCATAAAGGTTGTTGAGGTTTCTGAAGGAGGAAGATGAGAAGTTGGATGTGACAGGAATTGTAGGCTATAAACACACACTGGGGTGGAAATAAAAGTAACACCAAACCAAGTACCCAAAATCTAATATGTAAACTAAAATCGAGTCAGATTGTTAACACGAATATCACCTGGAAACACCGGTCCTATTTACAATCTCAAAGGTCGCGTGACATGGGACGGTGCCTCATAAAGTGTTCACATCACATGCACAAACTCCATGGACTTCAGCATCTAGTAACAGTTTGTATTTATTATGTTCAGCAAGCATAGGAATTGAGAGGACAATTGGAAGACGTAGGACGTAGTCAAAAAACTTTAACGAGGGTCACAACCAGGAGAAAAACTATTAGTAACCTAAGCCAATAATCGTGAGACAAAGTCAAAGTCAGAAGACGTGAAGAGAGTTTAAAAACCAGAGAAGCAAAACAAAGAAAAAGGCTTGAAGAGTTTTGGAATCCCAGTTGGATGGAGAAGCCTACTCCTGGATGACCTTTGATTAACATTGTATCGAGATTGACAAGGCATGACCTCTGAGGACACGCCCACTCTGTGACGGTCCTAGCCACAGTAATCAATAAATCAGGATGGCAGTGATAGGACAGACCAAATCACAAATCAAAATGAAAACTATTTAAAAAAACTAGCAAAATACCCGCGCTTCGCAGTGGAGAAGTAGTGTGTTAAAGAAGTTATGAAAAAGAAAAGGAAACATTTTAAAAATAATGTAACATGATTGTCAATGTAATTGTCATGGGCTTATTTTAGTATTGAGAGTGAATTTGATGATTGTAAGGCAGGAGTCACCAGCAGGAAGACGTGAAGCAAGGCCAACAGTAACATTGTTGAAGTGGTGGAGTAAAGAAGAAGGGAGCAGTGAGCACAACGAACAGCGGAGGAAAGTAAGGAAGCGAGTGAGGAGGCGCATGAGCGCGGGATGTCGTATATAGGCAGGGAGCCAACCATGTGGTAGATGCGCGGATAGCGGGCGTGCGGAAAAAGGAAAGGGGGACCAGGGGCGGCCCTTGTGCATCTCTGCTGTGAAATAAATAGTCTGTTAACGGATATAAGGAATGAAACCGCCAAAAGGAGAGGTCAGTTACGAAAGTTCCTTACGGCATAATGGTGAGAACCTCCAAAAAAAAGACGTTATTTTGTAAAGTTCGTTACGAAATGAAACATACTTGACATTTGTAAGTACAGTGTAAAGGATGAGCATGGGAAATTTGGGCTCCCTACATATATTGGAAGTCACAGAAATAGTGAGGAGGCGTCTCCCCTATCTATATATACAGTTTAGGGGGTACACCTGTTTTCCCCCCCTTAGGTGTTGCAACAGGACATGAAACACACCTGACTGTTGCAAGTACACTGCAGGGAATGAGCACGCGAAATGTCAGCTTCCCACCAATATGGAAAGTGGGAGAGTTAGTGAGGAGTCAGTAAGGGCTTTGCCTTTTATATGTAGAGATAAATGAACACCATAGACACTTAAAGGGTATAAATCCTCGCAAGAGAAGCAAATATGATTTCAAAAAAGAAATCCCTAACAATGGTGTTATGGTAACCAAACCAAAAAATAGGGGAGAAAAAAACAAAACAAAATGGCAACGCGGTAAACACAAAGCACAATGTGAACTAAAAGTCAACTCTTCTACAATCCACAAGAAAAGGAAATAATCACCCCAAAAGTTTCCCAGATGTTCAAAAACCAAAAGTAATCCATATTCTAAAAAAATATGTCTCAATACTAAATAATGTCTTAAACTGCTAAAACACCTGGAAAGGGGAATGAAAATTCTAAAAAGATACAAAATATTATGTTAGTGTCATGGAACGTACATTAATACTTGAAATATTCAAATAAAAAACTAAGTTGTATCATTTCTACACTGACATCAAAACACAGAAACTGGAAAATAATGGCTCGCCTGGTTAACGCAAGAGTTCAACTAAAGGTCAGATTGGCTGGGACGAAAACCTGTAGTCACAGGGGGGTCCCCAGGACTGAACTTGAGAGACCTGGCTCCTCCATCGCCCCCCTCTAATCTCACTTCAGTGATATCTCCTAGCAGGCCGCCATACCTAAGTTACACGTACCCACCATCTCCTCAGTCTCACTCCAATCGTTTTAACTGGTGTCCTTTACTCTCCTACTCTTCTCATTTGCTTTTAGGACTCATTCCTTCTGTCCGGCTTAGTCTCTCCATTCTTCTTCTATACTTCCAAATGCTGAATATCTCCTTCAGTTCCTAAAGGCTCCTACTAGAACATCTTATGGACATCTCAATTGAAAACTTGCAGGACTGGTTAAAGTGGCAAAAATGTTAGGACACGGGCCCATCTTCTCAAGGAGAAAACGTTGAAGGTAACTTCACATAATAATGATGAATTATTATCTGAAACTAGCTGTGTAAGGCTGTGCTGTAAAAAGCCGGGGTCCTAGAAACTATTGAAATCGTTAGAAAAAAAATTGAAATGAAGAGATGTTAGGTAATTGAAAGGAACTGCTTGGGCGTCTCTATCTTAGGTTTTGTTGTGCTGATGTGCTCGCCTCGCTTGTGTATTAGTGGCGGGAGGAAAAGTAAAAGGGATACCGTTTTGCCGATGTGCTCATTTCACTTGCTTTAGAGTTTCTCTCTTTTCTCGGTGGTTTTACTTTAGCAACAGAGTCGCTTCCTTCTTCTGATTCGTTAACTTGGGGCCGCCTTGCCGGCTCTCCGAGATTCATGTTGTAGTAGCCTCACATTTCCAGGCCGGACAAACAGACACACAGAATTCCATGCATAGCCAAGTTTTCTGTTTCTTCTGAGGTGGAGCCCTTACCCCGACTCCACCTCTCACTTCCGGGCCGGACAGACACACACACACACACACTTCCACGCGTAGACGTTTATATACAAGATAATAAAGCTAGACAATTTAGCATTTATCACTCTTCAGATATACTGTGTCGACTGGGAGACAACCTCAGGGTTCATTTAATAACCATTATACTCCAAAGCATTTGGTGGCGATGTTCTCCAATGCCATCTTGGGGCAGTCTGAAGGAGGATCGTATCTGAACAAGACAAATTCTTGCAATTCAAACTTTTTTTATTGTCCTGTTTCTTTTTTTGCCATACAAAATATGTGAATCACTTCAATGCCCCAACTCTAACGTCTAACATTTCCTGTGTTTGATCACAACTGTCACTAACAGGGAGAGGGCAAAGTTCTAAAAATATTAAATTTGAAGCAACATTTTATTTCTAGTTTTAGAATCGGTTTTAGTTTCACTGAATTAGCATGTAATTTGGGCGTTATCCTCGAGACCAGCAAGTCTTTTAAAATCTTAAAAATGTTGGGAAAAAAATATGGAGGATACTAAGAAATTAATTCATACATTTATTTCAAATACAATTCATTACTGCTCTGTATTCGTTGGCTGTTAAAATCATTTTTTGCAGCTTTCAGTTCACTCAAAATGCTGCTGACAGAAACATTACAAAAACTAGACAGTACAACCACATAACTCCTGCTCTTGCATCACTACACTGGCTTCCAGTTAACCTTAGTGCTGATTTCAAAATCTTCCTTCTTACATATAAAAGTTGAAATGGCCAAGGCTCTACTAACCTGTGTGTGCGTACATCAAGACCTCAAGGTGACAACCTACTGAAGATCCCAAGGATTAATAAAATGACAGTAGGTGCTCAAGTTTTCAGCTCCAGGGCCATAAAGCTGTGGAACGATTTACTAATATAAGAGAGGCTCCTTCAGCCTCAGCTTTAAAACTCCTTAGCGTTGCATGTTTTTGGCTTGCAAAATTATATATTTATTAAGTCTGATCTTTCTACTGAAAAGCATGCAAAAAACTAAAAGGATACAGTCAGAAGTGTAGAATGTTTAATAATGATACAGGTGTTATGGTGTATAAAATCTACAAATTATTCTCTGTATTTTTATTATTATATTTTGCTCAATTCCAACAAGTAGGAGGCACATGTAGGAGGCATTATAATAAAAAAGGCATATCCTCTTCCCTTACACCTCACTTTGATAACAGTTGTTCACAGCAAAGTGCTAATTTTGGTATTACAGCCTGGGAAAGGAAGACTGAGCCGACAGCTCAAGGCTATTGATTACTTTATGGATGGACATCTGGGACAACAATTTGGTTTACAGACTGGGAAAGACAGACATGGCAATACTTTAAGCAACATCAAAAAACTTTATTATCTGGGAAAAAATAGATAAAAGAGTTTGAGCAAGATTCATCCATTATATTGACAGCCAGCCAATCAAGTGCATGCAACTTTCATGTGTTGTGAAAACCCCGGCATGAAACTTAATGCCTCATTCGAAAGCAGCGTTAGAAGAAGAGAAACAGCGACGATGGAAGAGCGACGTCAGAAAAGAAAAAGACACGTGTGAGCAGTTTTCATCAGATCGTCAGCTAACAGCATTTTCATGAACAACGATTGTTAAATCAAATGGACTTTAATCCTTGACATCACTGATTCCTTTCCTTTTAAGACTTTTATTCAGACTTTACTATCAATCTTATTATCTATTGGTTATTATTGTTCTTCAATAAATAGTAACTTGTTTTCATCTTTCTATGCTTTGTCTTAATGTCTAGAGTGATTGAAATAATAAGGAAGATTTCTTTCAGCACCAGAGATTTGCCATTACCTCTGTGCTGTGAGGTTTATTAAGAGCTGCGAGTGAGAGCTCCACCCAATAGTACAACACAGTACGTGAAGAAGGTATTCTTGGCTGATAAATGGCCTATAGTCAAGAGTGCGGAGTCTTCGTATGTTTTAATATTTTCTTGGAGACCAAAAGTAATATTTAGGTCTGAGATCTATTTAAAACATCATATGATGTTCGTGCCGCTAATAAATAAGTTTGTTGATGTGCTGAAAGTGTGACAAGTTGTGTTATTCTTATAGCACTTGTGTGGTTTAAAGTGCTAAAAATTTGCCAACTGTGTGTGTGTCATTCGTAGGGCACAGTTGTGGTTAGGGTCTGAGCGTGTGTGTATCTATGTATGTGTGTGTTATTATTTAGGGTGCGGGAGTAAACCAATCCAATAACGAACTTGACAAGTGTAAGGGGTAACTATAATAATAATGAATAATAATCTATACTAATAAAAGGCAAAGCCCTCACTCACTCACTCACTCACTCATCACTAATTCTCCAACTTCCCGTGTAGGTAGAAGGCTGAAATTTGGCAGGCTTATTCCTTACAGCTTACTTACAAAAGTTGGGTAGGTTTCATTTCGAAATTCTACGCGTAAGGGTCATAACTGGAAGCTATTTTTCTCCATATAATGTAATGGAGTCTTGAGTTGGAGATGGCGTGGGGGGAGTAGTGTGACATCATCACGCCTCTTACGTAAGTACGTAGAGAACAAGGAAGAACTCCAAACAGCGATGAGCACAAAACGCCATTTCACAATTGAGAAGGCAGAAAAACATTATGAAGCAAATGATGCATACAAGCATATTCATAAGTACAGCTACTGCGGAAACAAAGCACGGCGTGAACCGTAAGTTTATATTAAATTAAGTTCATAGACAGGCTGCCACTAGCGTTTGTAATTTAGTGCCTGCCCATATAAGGCCGTCCATCAGCGGCAATCCAATACAAACACTGCCGTAAATATTCACGGGTGAAGGACTGTGCTTATGCAGAGGAAGATGAGATGGTCAGGGTGGTGTTTGGCACAAACTCATTGAAACTGCGAGAGAAACTTTTAAGTGCCGGGTCTTAGCTGACATTACGAGATGGCACCAGTACAGCTGGGAACCTTCGATGCAAGAACACCAAGCGGCTCACGTGAACTGGCGCAGTGCACAGACAAAAGCAACAGTTCCAAAGAGTGCTGAACAAAACCGAATTACACAATTGAGAAGGCAGCAAAAAAATATGAAGCGTCTTATACATAGAATCATATTCATAAGTGCAGCTACTGCGGAAACAAAGCACACGGTGGAAAAAGTGAATGTCCTGCTAAAGGAAGACAGTGTAAAAAAAAGTGCATGCAGTTTGTCACATCTCAGATAAAAGGAAGGCGAGCTGTTTATTGATGCAGTAAACTAATCGATGAATGAAACCTCTTATCTTTACAACGATTGACAAACACGGAATGTAACTTGAACACATCCTACAAATACGAGCCTGATTGAAAGAAATAATGATAATCAAATCCTTGATGACAGCAACATTCAATAACACTCACAAAACAATTACTGTATATTGACAATCATGTTACGTTATTTTTAAAATGTTCCCTTTTCTTTTTCATAACTTCTACTTCTCCACTGCGATACACGGGTATATATATAAATGTATATATATACCCGATCTACAATACATACTTTAGCATAGACAAGCCACACGCTGTGGCAATTGTAGAGTCTTCCTCTAACGCCGACATTGAGGTTGATTCGAGAGGGTGTACTGACTATGTGCTGCGCTACCGATTCATTTTACCTTCGATCTCCTTGGTTTGGGGCGTATGAAAAATATTAGGTTAAGCAGAATCATGTTACGTTATTTTTAAAATTTTCCCTTTCTTAGCACAAGCACAGCTGAGAAGCTTCGATGCATGTACTCCATAACGCGTTAAAAAATAACGCATTTAATCACACTTTCAATTCCAAGCAAACGGGAACTTTTGTCAATGCATGATTTCCTGGTACATCCATTACACTGATGCACACATCACAGCTACAAAAATGTTAGAGTCGGAATAAAGCGCGTCCTACGACTGATCATTTCGACTACCAGTGAAGCCTTGATAAAAGCATGGTTTTGTGCACACTGAAAAGCAAGCAAAATTAGATGCATTACAGAAAGCGGACTTTGTGGCTCTTACTGGGGATCATTGGACTTCCGTGACCGTTAGTAATTCTAAATACATCTAATTACAAAATGTTCAATGATCACACTGTTTTAGCCTAATGTACAAAATAATTTTGGCTAATGTTACTCAGAGTTTAAAGAGTAAGCTGGTCAAATTACCTTTTATGTTTCTGACTTATTTTTTAAGAAGAAAAACTGCACTTTATGTTGAAATTTTGGTTATTATTATTTAAAGACAATACTATTCTGAAAATGTACTTAAAGTACTTAAACTACCACTTTATTTTTAAGTCTGCCCAATTTTAACCAGGGATGATATTTTTGTTTCTGTTTTGAATTCAAATGCAGTTTAAAGCTTTTTTCAGAAATTAAAACAGCTTCAGTTTACAATATTCATGTCCATGTCTATTATTTGATTCTGTCACCCACTAAAACCGTTTTAAATTAAAAAAACATTTGCGATTTGGGGCAAATTTCGTGTGCGATTACATACGATTAATCAAGATTAATTCTTACACAGCCTCTAATTAATTGGATTAATTTTTTAATCGAGTCCCACCTAATATATATATATATGTAGATATATATATGTAGATTTGTATATATATGTGTGTATATACAGTATATATGTAGATATGTATATGTGTATATACAGTATGTATATATGTGTGTGTGTATATATATACAGTATGTGTATATATATATATGTGTGTATATGTTTATATATGTGTATATATATATATATATATATATATATATATATATATATAGATATATATGCCAGCAACACTCATGACAATGACAAAACAATTACATTGTCAATCATGTTACGTTATTATTAAAATGTTTCCTTTTCTTTTTACTTCTCCACTGCCAATCGGGTATTTTTGCTATATATATATATATATATATATATATATATATATATATATATATATATATATATATATATATATATATATATATATACACATACAGAATATATAAATAAATATATATATATATATATATATATATATATAAATAGATAGATATGACAACAACACTCATATCAATGACAAAACAATTACATTAACAATCATCTTACGTTATTTTAAAATGTTTGCTTTTCTTTTTCATAACTTCTTTAACACACTACTTCTCCGCTGCGAAGTGCGGGTATTCTGCTAGTAATAAAAATAAACTGTCAAGATGCGCCATTTGAGTGGTATATCTTGAAGCACCGTGAAATACACAATCCAACATCAGTCGGGACAAGAGTAGCGTGATTCCTTGCGGATTTTCTTTCCAGACTGATCAGCTTTTGAACAGCACACTGCACATGTGAGATTGATGCGAGCGTCACTTTAGGATTCATCAGAATCATTTTCAAATACTCTGTCCATTTCAATTTCACTGCTCGTATCACTGTCAACAGCGTGCAACACCTGGGCTGCTGAAAAACGTTTCTCATGAGGCGCCATTATAAGGCTAGGACAAAATGTGTTTGCACCATTGCTTGGGTAACGGTAGCCCTTTTAATCCTTGGATCTAACGCTTACGCAAGGCACATCTATACAAGTGAATCTCAGGTCTAACAATAAGGAGGTTACATCAGATGGAAGACTCACTACTTAACCTGGCACACCCCGACTAGAGCTGCTGACTAGCTGCGCTTATTGCATCTCCGCTTGTTTGTCATTTGCACAAAACTACACGTAATAAAATAATTATAAACCATTGCAATTATGAACCTCTGTTTTCCAGAACATACAGTAGAAAGTCATTCACAAGATCAGATTGTGTCCATCAGAGAACTCCTGGCCCACGCTTTGGTCTTGTCATTTCTGGATTACTGCAACTCTCCGCTGCTAGTAGTAAAGACGTGTGTTATCAAGCAGTTGCGGAAAACTCAAAATGTAGCAGGACATTTGGTGTTTACCCAGTTTTGGGGCACATGTCACTCCTCTTTTCAGATCACAACATTGGCTCCCTGTAGTGGCACATAATAACTTCAAATCCTGATGCTTGCCTACACAGTAATCAGTGGGTCAGCACCTATGCATATGGGGGACACTTGTGAGGTCCTATGCTCCGAATCGACTACTCCGTTCTAGTGATGAACGGGATCTGATGATAAATATCAGCCCAGACTCTTTTCATGTGTCTTCCTACCCTGGCACTTCCATTTGAATTGCTGTCGAACTAATAATGGCTTTGATAGGTTCCTTTAACCAAGGCTGTGGAACTCACTGGTATCTGGTACGGAGCTCTTAACTTGTGATGGTTGATTTTGTAACCTTGTCCTGTCGCACTTACTCCCAAACAGTCCACCAGACTGACGTTTACTCAATTATGTTCACCCCTTACATCTAAATCACTTTGGATATAAACACAGTGAGGGTCATCACCAGGAGAACTACTATCGGTAAGCTAAGCCAAGAATCGTGAGACAAAGTCGAAATCCAATGGAATGCAGAGGGGTCAAAATAAATCAGAGAAACAAAGCAAAGAAAAGTTTATGAAAAAAATTTGGCAGTGATCTCCTCTAGACTTTCCTCAAATGCTCAGATATGGGGATGGATATTTGAGGAGTAAACTGCAAGACAATGATTATACTTTTATGTTATGTACATTAAAAAACCTCCAATTAATATATTGAACAATTATTATAAAAGTAAAGTTGAATAAATTGGACTCTGCAGCTGGGCAAGCGTCAGATGAGAAAACTGCAAAGTACAAAAGGAACGTCAGTTAAAAATACTAAATAGGAGACAATGAGCTACAGGAAGAGACCTCTAGACTTTGACGTAACATTCTCATCAACTAAGCAATGTACAGAATTTGGTAAAAAGGCAAATAAAATGTTAGGCTACATCCTAAAAACTTAAGTCAAGGGACATTATGCTTAAACTGTATAACACAATGGTAAGGCCGCGTCTGGAGTGTTGTGTGCAATTCAGGTCATCACACTACAAGAAAGACATAGCAGCACTTGAAGCTGTACAGAGGAGAGCAACCAAGTGCATCATGGGACTGAAGGACACTGTGACACACTCGGAGGATTAAACCAGTTTAGACTTGAGCAGAGGAGACTGCGTGGGGATCTCATCTCAGTCTTTAAAATCTCAGAGGCTAACGACATTCTTCTGGCTTAAGGGGGTGAATCACATAATCAATAAAATTAAGGAGAAGTGCATTGAAAACTGAAGCCAGGAAGAATTTCTTTACACAAAGAGTTATGGGAGTCTGTAAAAAAAAAAAACTACCGAGAAATGAAGTTGACGCAGAAACCGAGACAACCTTTAACAATGAGGATGAGTTATTGAGAGTGCGTAGCTACTAGCCAAACAGGCAGGCTTGATAGGCTAAATGGTCTCCCTCTCGTGATGCCATTGAAGCAGCTGGAACTGCAGCAGCAATAGGAGCCTGACGGGCTGAATGGTCGCTTCTCCTCTGAAGTCCTAAAACTGAAAGTATTGAAGGAATAAGGAGCAGAAACTTGTGCTGCTGCAGCATCCAGTGGGACGCAAACTTTCATTTGTTTAAAGAAAGAGGAGACGTCACTTAACACATTGCAGCTGCATCCTGGTTTTGATTTATCTTATCATTACAATACACAAAAAATGACATTTCAACTACACTTAAAAATGTTTCAGCCTTAAAATGATTTTACATGAGAATTTACTCTCTACAGACCTGATGACTGCACATCCACATGGGGATGAAAGCAAATTAGATATTAATGAAAACCAGCAGTGAAATATTTAGCTGAACTGCAAGAAAACAGAGGCTTAGCGAAAAGAAAAAAAAAAAGAAAGGGACACGCAAAAGTCTGCAAAAAAAAAAAAAGTCTGGCGCGGCTCAAAGATTTAGAGAAAGAAAGAAAAGAAGAGAGCGGCTCAGAGGGAATGGCAGAGAGAAAGAACTTACAGTATGCGGCTCTTGTACACCAAACATAGACAAAGGCTGGGCACACAAAGGTAAATCATCATGAAGCGGCAATGGAAATTCTAATAAGAGTCTAAACAGAGCCTTTATCTTCAACAGAATCTTCCTTGTAGGGCAGAATGTTAGCGAGTGGAGCGGCAATAAATCAACCCGTAAAGAGAAACAAAATGAAAAACGCAAAGAAAGAAAGAAAAAAAAAAAAAGTCTTAAATCAAGTCAACAAGCAAAATGAAGTCCAATATTTCGCACAAGGTCATGGGGCTTAATGGCTAAGATGACGGACTGTAAACCAAAAGGTGGACACAATTAATCTCCGTATGCGAGTAGAAGTAATGCAGGGAGCGCGGAGGATTTTACTGGAGCTCTGCATTTGGAAAGAACCGTCCGATGGCTTTCATGCCAGAAGGTCACTACATAGAAAGACGGGCTGCATAATGGAGCATTACCCATCTGCAGTGCCCTCCAAAATGTTTGGGACAATGACACATTTTGCCTTGATTTTCAGACTTTGTGATTAAAATGCACACTGCAGACTCATTTTAGGGGATCTGCATGCCGTCTTCTAGAGAAAACAGTCATTATGAAGCTTAATGATCACCTGAATAAACCTGATATTCTTCATAAGTTTCAGAACAAATCCCAGTACAGAAACTGCACTCGTTAAAGTAGTAAATGACTTGTGGGTAAATGCAGACAGAGGCCGTTGATCTGTTCTCATCCTCTTAGATCTGAGTGCTGCATTTGACACGATTGATCACAATATTCTTAGAAATCGCTGGGCCTATCTGGCAGGGTCTTAAATTGGTGTAAATCCTACCTGGCAGGTACAAAATTCTTTCTTAGTTGTGGTGAAAAGTCAAGCAAAATGACCCCTTTTATTGGCTAACTAAAAAGATTACAGTATGCAAGCTTTCAGGCCCCTTCTTCAGGCGAGATGTAATCTGGTAATTCTACTTCAAAGACCCCTGATATTCTACAGTATATGGTGGTTCACAAGGCTCTATCCTGGGTCTGCTGCTCTTTTCGATTTACATGCTTCCGTTAGGTCAGATTATCTCAAGGCATAACGTGAACTAGCACAGATCTGCTGATGACACACAACTGTATTTATCAACTAGCAAAATACCCGCGCTTCGCAGCAGAGAAGTAGTGTGTTAAAGAAGTAATGAAAAAGAAAAGGAAACATCTTGAAAATAACGTAACATGATCGTCAATGTAATTGTTTTGTCACTGTTGTGAGTGATGAGTTTTATATATATACATACATATACACACACACACATATATACTCATATATATATATACATACACACACATATCCATACATATATACATATACACATATATATATACACACACACACACATATATACTGTTGCTGGGGGTGCCAGAATCCATGAAGGAAGAAAAATGAAAAACATTATTTGTACAAAATCTTAATTTATTTATCCATTCCTAAATAATTAAATGGGCAGGCTATTTCGTATCAGTGCAATACGCTGCTTGTTAGAATGGATGACTCCCGCTCTTACGTACAAGTCTGCATGGATATTATGAACTATCGTTTCTGTTCAAGTTCTATTTAAATTTTAAATAGAAGGAATTTTTATTTAGTCGACAGAATATTATTCCAGAATAAATCAACTCATACCTTCAATAACTTATAATATTTTGCTCTCCATAAAAATATATCCTGTCTAAATTATACAAGTTAGAAATAAAGTAAACGTTAAAAGAACAAACATTCAAATTTCTTTGCTCTTATGTCATTTTATCAGAGCTGGACGCCTGGCATCTTTTTTTGGCCACAAGTTCGTTTCTGTTTGGTGTGAAGTTCTGTGTTGCGGAGATTCTCAGGATGGACTGCAGGTGCTCATCAGTGAGGCGACTCCTATGTGCTGTTTTTTTAGTCTTTATCACTGAGAAGAGCTTCTCACACAGATATGTGCTACCAAACATGCACAAGGTTCGAGCCGCATGTAGACAGAGCTGAGCATTTGTGCGGGAATGGAGTGAATAAACTGTGCGGGCCGTGCAGTATCGCACTTTGCCTTCAGTGTGCCATTACACTTCAACTCAATCACCTCCATCTGAATCTGCACAGGTTGAGTTTCCCCATCGACGGCAAATGGGTTGCGAAACAACTCAAAATTCTTTTTTTGTTCTTCAAAGTCACCAAAGCGCCGTGCAAACTCAGTGCACAGTGCGCTCAGTTTATGAACAAAGTGCGTATTTGGGAACACCGTAGTGTCGACTTGGTTCAACATTACTTGGCAACAGGGAAAGTGGGGCAAGATGCACTGGTGCATTTGTGTCTCCCATAAAAGTAGCTTCACTTGAAGTCACTTTGTGATTGTGCACCGGTAAAAACGTCTGCTGAAGTGTCAGATTCTTCTTTAACTCTTCTGCTTTCTGTATCTTGTGCATTGCATTCAGGTCTTTCAGGTTATCTTGATGTTTTGTCTCATAGTGCCGTCTTAGATTAAATTCTGTAATTACAGCCACATTAGCTCCACAAATGAGACACACGGGTTTACCGGCAATGTCAGGAAACATATACTCAGCCTCCCATCGGTTTTAAAAGGCTCTATGTTCAGAATCATCTTTTCTCTTCGCCATCGTGTGAGCTAGCTTCGCAATAACTTGCAGCATCATAAGCTAGACTTGATTATTGCAGTAAGTGTTCGGCAAGGCAGCTGAAGCGCTGCATTATGGGATCTGTAGTCTATTGTGTTACCAGCGCTTCATATCCCCGGGCCATTAATAACAATAATATATAAAATGATCTCGGGCGGATATAATTACACACCGGGCCAGATGTGGCATGCGGGCCTTGAGTTTGACACATATGGACTAAATAGAACTTGAAAAGATATATTTTTTCGAATGTGATTGCGCAATTCAGATCGAGTTGATGCGCACTACAGTACATCGAGCCCGCGTGCTATTGTGGTTTTGCCTGCGTGCCTCAATAAGTCATCCTCCCCTCGCTCTTACTTTTTTACCATTCATCAAATGAATACACTGAGTATGGCTTTACCAAAACAATCATTGATCGCGAATAAAGTATCCATTATTCATGAAGCTTCAATTGGTGATCTGTCTTTCTGCGTTAACTGCATATTTTTTCATATGTCTCAAACCAAGGGGATGCGAGGCTAAAATGAATCGGAAAGTGCGCGTACATACTTAGTGCATCACCTCTCGGGAATCGAACCTCAGACGTCGGCGCTACAGGCGAAGCCTCTACTATTGCGCCACGGCGTGTGGTTTGTCTATTTGAGCGTAGCAGTGTAATTCGGTTTTTGTTCAGCACTCTTTGGAACTGTTGCTTTTTGTCTGCGCACTGCGTCAGTTCACGTGAGCCGCTGAATATGGTTTTATATGTCACTTTCTTCGCTTCTAATTGTTTCGCTGCCTTCTTAATTATATAATGTATGTTTTCTTCAGCGGTTTTTGGAGCTCTTCCTGGTTTTCTATGTACAGTGTGATTACGTGGGACTCACTCACTCACTGACTCATCACTAATTCTCCAACTTCCCGTCTAGGTAGAAGGCTGAAATTTGGCAGGCTCATTCCTTACAGCTTACTTACAAAAAGTTAAGCAGGTTTCATTTCGAAATTCTACACGTAACGGTCATAACGGTCGACAACGTCCGCCATGTTGAACTTTCTTATTTATGGCCCCATCTTCACGAAATTTGGTAGGCGGCTTCCCTGCGCTAACCAAAACCGATGTACGTACTTATTTCGGTGGTATGATGCCACTGTCAGCCCATATTGAAGTTTCCAATGTCACTAAATCTCCAACTTCCTGTGTAGGTAGAAGACTGAAATTTGGCAGGCTCATTCCTTACAGCTTACTTACAAAAAGTTAAGCAGGTTTCATTTCGAAATTCTACACGTAACGGTCATAACGGTCGACAACGTCCGCCATGTTGAACTTTCTTATTTATGGCCCCATCTTCACGAAATTTGGAAGGTGGCTTCCCAGCGCTAACCGAAACCAATGTACGTACTTATTTCGGTGGTATGATGCCACTGTCGGCCGCCATATTGAACTTTTCAATGGTCTTTGTTACTTATGGGCCCATCTTCAAGAAATTTGGTACGCGGGTTCCCAACGCTAACCAGGGCCGTTTGAAGGAATTTGGGGGCCCCAAGCAAAATGGACATGGAGGCCCCCCGCACGCACGCACGCAAAGGAACCACAGCATAGCCATACAGTTTAAATTCACTCACACTTTATATAAATAAAAAAGGTTTACAGTGCAAATACTGCTGTTGCATATACTGTGCATAAAATTTGAACATTTTCAACAATTGAACATTTGCAAAAAACACCACTGTACCATAAAATCAAATATACATTAAAAAAGTGCACAATAACTAAATCCAACATACTTAAAAACACACACACACTTACATACTCACATTAACATTTTTAATTTCTCTCAAACATGTGCAAATTATCTAAAACTGCTGTTTGCGAGCCTTGTTTTCTGCAAAGGCAATCACAATGTCCTCCATGTCCAAAGACTGGCGAACATCCCGCTCAATTGACATAAGTGCCAGTCCTGTGAGCCTTTCTTGGCCCACCTCATGTAATTTTCTCTTCTTTCTTTTTTGGCTTCCTGAAGCATAATTCCTCTTAATGACTGCCGAGGAAGTTTTGTATTTTGCCGGCAGCAGAGATCGCGTGGTTGGCTGGCTGCTGTCAGCGAGGGGGGCCCCCTTGAGGGGGATCCCGATAACAGTGTCATTGCACTTGACTGCATTCACTATCAATGGGGCGCTCACACAGTTTGTCGCTGCATTTTATTCTTAACCAGTCGCTGTCTTGGGGCCCCAGGCCACCTCGGGGCCCCAAGCAATTGCTTGGTTTGCCTGCCTTGTCGCGACGGGCCTGACGCTAACTGAATCCTACTTACGTACATATATACGTCCATAGCCTGCAGCTCGGTCACCGTGTGAGGCGGCGTTGGGTCCAACATCTCAACGCCCCCCACGTTGTTGGCTGCCTGCCCATATAAGGCCGTCCGTCGCTCCGGTCTCTTCATTCCCTTCCTTGCTTCGCCACGGGATTCACGTCTCCCTGCTGATAACTATAGCCTTTTTATTTAATCCACGGCTTCTCCGCTGTTTTATTGTTCATTTATTACGATTATAGTTATTGTGTTGGTATTTTAGACTTACTTTACATTGTTCAAGTCCCCATTTCCTTTATCGTTCCAACTGTACCCCCATTAACATGTCTATCGAGGTGATCACCATCGATCAAAGAACTGTCACTTACCGAGTGGTTTCCATGCCCGGAGATGGCGCCTACCTTTTCCATTCTCTTTGTTACATATTGCACGGCCATATCAGGCTCACTCTTGATATCCATTGTGTCTTATGTATTGAATGACTGGGACAGGTTCAAGGTGTGGACTGATGACGGTACAGGAGATAATTAGACTACACAGGAGCACTAGAAGAGTCAAATGCTTAAGCCCTTCACCTATGGATCTGCATGTGAGTTGATGGCTGCCGCTGAATTGTTCGGTTGTCGCTTTCAAGTGTACCGAAATGGCCAAATATTTTACACCTTTCGACAACCGCCAATGCCTCTTAAACATCTTAGATTGACAGGTGACGATTTCAGTGGTGGACACTTTGATGTTTATGAATGTTTAAACTCTCAAAAGCTGGATGTGATTTTATCGATGAAACCGGTTGTGTGCTTACAACGCTTGACAGATGCCGAATGTCACTTCAACACAAGTCCTGCAAATACTGTCATCATTGAAACAAACCATGAAACTCAAACCGATTACGACAGCAGCAATCCAAGCTGTGAGATTTGAGACAAGATTACTGTTCACATGGCCAACTGTACGTTACATGCTCAAGAGTAAGCTCAGCACACAGCTTGGTCAGATTACAACCGGAGGGCCGAACTGACAACGTGGTATACAAAGAGATCCTTAACAAATAATTATTGATATATTTTCACTCAGTTTAAAAAGGTTTAAATTTCTTCTTAATAAAAATTTTAAGGCAGTACTTCGCCGCTGCGAAGCGCGGGTATTTTGCTAGTTAGAAATAAACTTGATGCATTAGAATTAAAAGTCAAGACGGAGGAAAAGAACTTAGGGGTAACTACTGACTCTGACGTGAATTTTAAATCACATATTAATCAGATCACTAGGACAGCATTTTTTTTCACTTAAATATAACAAAAGTTAGACCTCTTATATCATTGAAAGATGCCGAGAAATGAGTTCATGCTTTTATTCATCATTCATTTTATTCATTCATTGCGTTCATTACCGCAACGCACTCCCCTCAGGACCACTCACAAAAGACATCAATCGATTACAACGAGTGCAGAATGCAGCTGCTAGAATCTTCACTAGGAAAAGAAAATCCGAGCACATCACACCAGTCTGAGCGTCTCTACACTGGTTACCTGTGCCATTTAGAATTGACTTTAAAATACTGCTAACGGTTTACAAAGCCTTCAATAATCTGCTCCATCTTATATCTCAGAATGCCTGTCACCTTACACTCCAAATCGTAACCTTAGATCTTCAAATGAGTGTCTGCTTAGAATTCAAAGAGCGAAACTTAAAAGAAGTGGTAAGGCGGGCGGCCTTCTGCTGTTATGCACCTCAAATCTGGAATAGCTTCCCACATGGATTTTGCCAGGCTAATACAGTGGAGCACTTTAAAACACTGCTGAAAAATCATTACTGTAACAAGGCTTTCTCAGAGCTTCATCTTAGTTCAATCCTGATACTCTGTATATTCAATTAATTATCATTACTATTCATGGTGGCTTCAAAATCTGTACTAACCTCTACTTTCTCTTGTTCCTTTTTCCAGTTTTCTGTGATCTGCTTCACCACCACTTAATCAAAGCACCGTGATGTCCCTCCATTGATGGATTGAAGGCCACAAGTCCACATGTCCATCATCATCAAGTTCTTCCATGAAAACCCTGAATACCAGGAGGACTGATTGAGGTCATTTATGTGAGGTAGCCTGCCTAGAGGGGGCTGGGTGGTCTTGTGGCCTGGAGCCCCTGCAGATTTTTTTTTTTTCTCCAGCCGTCTGGAGTTTTTTTCGTTTTTTTAAGTCCTCCCTGGCCATCGGACTTTACTTTTATTCTATGTTAATTAGTGTTCCCTAATTTTAATTATTTTGTCTTTTTTCTCTTTCTTCATCATGTAAAGCACCTTGAGCTACATCATCTGTATGAAAATGTGCAACAGAAATAAATGATGATATTGTACATTTTGGTCACACATCACTTTTTCTATTGATCCCCAGTATAATATTTCCTACTTCTGGAGTTTACAATACCACCCCCAACCAGGCCAGCTACTCTGGCACAGCTTGGTGGCATCCTAATAGTGGGTAGACTATCCATTAAGGTACAACACCAGGGCAAATGTTTGTGGACACCTGGTCATCACATCTATTTGAGTTTCTTGGACATTTCATTTCAAAACCATGGACATTAATCTAAAGTTGGCCACCGCATTACACAGTCATGGCCAAAACTTAAAAGAAAAAGAAGTGTGATTCATTACTCCATGTTTCCACTTTATTTACACCATCGCCCATAATGGTTGAAGTTAGATGAAGTTGCTCAAAGAGGCAGTTTGGCATTGTGCGGTCGGTGACACCACAGAGGACAGGCCATTGTTAACGCACATCGTCACTTGGAGGCCCCACTCTGTTTATGATACGATTGGTTCCACTTCTTTTACTCATTGTCACACAGTGTCAGGCGCAGGACTTGAACCCACGACCTCAGGGTTTGAAGTCCAAAGCCTTAACCACTACACCACACTGCCTGCCTGCAGTAATGACACTCACTGATGACCAGGAGCAGATCTAGCAGAGGAGAAATTTCATGTGCTGACATGTGGCAAAAGATGGCATTCTATGACAGTGGCACCTTTAAAGTCACTGAGCTCCTGTTTGTCAGTAGAGATCGCATGGCTACGTCTTGCTCTGATGAAAGCACCTAAACTCAGTCGTTTGGAGGGGAGTCCACATATGTCTGGCCATATAGACAGGCGTATCTTACTGAGCTCTGCACTGGACTGCCATCAGCTGCCACCTCCACAACACCTCATGGTGTAATCCTCAGAAAGGATGCACAGATTTACATAAATACTGTAGAAAAGTATGAAGCGAAAAAGCAACCCCATGAAACATCTGCAAACATAGTGTGGCGGACTTGCTGGGACCCTGACAATGGAAGTACCGGGGGGGAGAGAGTATTTCCAGGACAGTTTTTCCCCCAAACTGAGAAAGGGCAGCCCCTTTGGTTTCCAGTGGTGCCATGGGTCATGAGCATAGACGCTCAACCCTGTTGGGGTCCGCGGCCACCACCAGGGGGCCCTATTTCCAGGTGTGGCGGAGTCACGTAGGCACCTGGAGTCCTATAAAAAGGGGCCAATCGCCAGGAGACAACGGCCAGAGTCGGGAGTAGGACTGGCTGAGAGAAGGGGCTGTGCCATGCTGTGGGCAGAGAGCAGAGCTCCCAGACTGGAAATAAAAGTGTGCGTTGTGTGCTAAACCTGTGCCCTGCCTGTCCGTGTCGGGGTTTGGGTGGCTGTCCGCGCCCGGGTTCTGAGGCTTGGGATCTGCACTGGAAATCAGAAGGTTGCCAGTTCGAATCCCGGAAATGCCAATAGGGACTCTGCTCTGTTGGGCCCTTGAGCGAGGCCCTTAACTTGCAATTGCTGAGCGCTTTGAGTAGTGAGAAAAGCGCTATAGAAATGAAAAGAATTAATATTATTATTACAGCAGTAAACACAAACAATTGTTGTCAAGTTTAAAACAATAAATACTTAAGCCCTGCACATTTTTAGCTTTCCCCAAAGTGATTATGAAGCGAACAGAAGCCGTAAGACAAACTGAAATGCTGAACAAAGCAGGAAATCGAGATGCATAAAGAATTCATAAGCAAACAGACTGTCATGCTAAAGGGTGTGTCAAAGGGTTCAAACTATATATAGCCAGCAGACAAAGGGGTTTTATTTTAGAGTATTCAATGGTGTTTGTCCTGTCCAGGAAATGAAGTCAGAGGCCTCAGAAGAGAAGCATTGGGCTGCTGGTGGTGGCTTCCTTGTTCTGTTAAAATCAGGCCGAGCGCTTGAGAGGAAATGGCCATTAATTACTGACTGATGTGCCCACCAAAAGAACTGGGGTATTCAATGCCAGAACAGACGGGTATCGTCATTCTCCATACAGTGTACTTGGGAAAATAACGGTGAAATATTTATTAGAAATGGAATATTTCAAGGATAGCGCTGCTGCCTCGCAGTTAGGAGATCCGGGTTCGCTTCCCGAGTTTGCCTGTTCTCCCCGTGTCTGCGTGGGTTTCATCCCACAGTCCAAAGACATGCAGGTGAGGTGCACTGGCGATCCTAAATTGTCCCTAGTGTGTGTGTGTGTGCCCTGTTGTGGGCTGGCACCCTGCTCGGGGTTTGTTTCCTGCCTTGTGCCCTGTGTTGGCTGGGATTGGCTCCATCAGACCCCCATGACCCTGTAGTTAGGATAAAGCGGGTTGGATAATGGATGGGATATGTCAAAGATCTCTCAGACTGTGTGACCGTCACCAGGAAACATGAAGAAAATGAGATGAGAAGAAGATCTCTTGGCTCAGTGCCCTGCTGCTAGTGAGCAGCTATTCTTGTGTGCCTCCTATTTTTATGGGTATTTTATCTACTGGTTCCCCACTACCGGGGACACTTTAGTTCTAAAGTTAGTGTAGCAACCTCAAGTGTCAGGTTCGAAAAGGAAGAAACAGAAGGACAAAGAAGGGATTGCAGAACAGTTTACTGGAACAGTCAAAAACAAGAAAAATGCAAAATGAACGACTTTGAACTTGAACAATTTACAACCAGTAGTAACCTGCCGTGAATACATCTTGACTTGTAGTTTTCCATCCGGTTTCTCTGTATGTTTATCATTCGTTTGCTCCTGAGCAGCTCTTCTTTTCTCCACCCTAGCGGCCCGCTTCTTCTCTTCTTTCGTTGGCATCTTTTTGCATTAAAACTGATTAAGTCGGCGTTTGTGTTGCAATTACTTAGTATGTTTTCCTTTAATTTTTCACTTATGCTGGCACTTAAGTCTTCAATCTGCCTCAAGAATGATTTATGATATGAAGAGGTAAAGGAAGTGACGGCGAAGGTGGTAGGGATGAGAACGGTGCCCGTATGCATGCACCGCACTACCGCCCTGCTGGCCGCTGCCAAGAGCTGATTCTAAAATAAAATAAAAACACAAAGAGGAATAACCTTGGAGGTCAATCATCATCCCAAAAGTGGATAGCAGAGGTCACGTAGTATATGTGTACCAAATTTCAGGTCAATCGGTCAAACGGTTTGTAAGCTACAGATGATTTAAAATCCTAATCAGACAAATGGAGAGCCACGGTAGCTTATTAGATATAAAGACCGTCTGTGACTCACTCCTTGTTATGGCCCTGAGGGACACCATTAATAGACCTTTAAAAAAAAAAAAAAATCATAACCATTAATTCCACATGCGCAACCCACCTCACGTCCCCCTCAGCTCTCTCCAAACCCTCCACCCCTTTTCCTCCCTTAACCGTCCATCATACCCCCTGATGTCAGTCCTCTGCGCCTTTCTCTGCCTCCCCTCACTCAACCCAACAGTCACTTTCCCCCCCGGACTTCAAACTGGCCGAGACATTACATTAGTCACGATAACAATACCGAATGTCTCCCTGTACGTGTACAGTATATGCTGTGCCAAGGGTTTTGAACAACAAGGATCGGCTCCAGAGGAGTGTTTTATGCAATTCTCACTTAGTGTGACAGCAAGGTAACTACAGTGGTGTGAAAAACTATTTGCCCCCTTCCTGACTTCTTATTCTTTTGCATGTTTGTCACACAAAATGTTTCTGATCATCAAACACATTTAACCATTAGTCAAATATAACACAAGTAAACACAAAATGCAGTTCTTAAATGATGGTTTTTATTATTTAGGGAGAAAAAAAAATCCAAACCTACATGGCCCTGTGTAAAAAAGTAATTGCCCCCTGAACCTAATAACTGGTTGGGCCACCCTTAGCAGCAATAACTGCAATCAAGCGTTTGCGATAACTTGCAATGAGTCTTTTACGGCGCTCTGGAGGAATTTTGGCCCACTCATCTTTGCAGAATTGTTGTAATTCAGCTTTATTTGAGGGTTTTCTAGCATGAAGCGCCTTTTTAAGGTCATGCCATAGCATCTCAATTGGATTCAGGTCAGGACTTTGACTAGGCCACTCCAAAGTCTTCATTTTGTTTTCTTCAGCCATTCAGAGGTGGATTTGCTGGTGTGTTTTTGGGTCATTGTCCTGTTGCAGCACCCAAGATCGCTTCAGCTTGAGTTGACGAACAGATGGCCGGACATTCTCCTTCAGGATTTTTTGGTAGACAGTAGAATTCATGGTTCCATCTATCACAGCAAGCCTTCCAGGTCCTGAAACAGCAAAACAACCCCAGACCATCACACTACCACCACCATATTTTACTGTTGGTATGATGTTCTTTTTCTGAAATGCTGTGTTCCTTTTACGCCAGATGTAACGGGACATTTGCCTTCCAAAAAGTTCAACTTTTGTCTCATCAGTCCACAAGGTATTTTCCCAAAAGTCTTGGCAATCATTGAGATGTTTCTTAGCAAAATTGAGACGAGCCCTAATGTTCTTTTTGCTTAACAGTGGTTTGCGTCTTGGAAATCTGCCATGCAGGCCGTTTTGCCCAGTCTCTTTCTTATGGTGGAGTCGTGAACACTGACCTTAATTGAGGCAAGTGAGGCCTGCAGTTCTTTAGACGTTGTCCTGGGGTCTTTTGTGACCTCTCGGATGAGTCGTCTCTGCGCTCTTGGGGTAATTTTGGTCGGCTAGCCGGCCACTCCTGGGAAGGTTCACCACTGTTCCATGTTTTTGTCATTTGTGGATAATGGCTGTCACTGTGGTTCGCTGGAGTCCCAAAGCTTTAGAAATGGCTTTATAACCTTTACCAGACTGATAGATCTCAATGACTTCTGTTCTCATTTGTTCCTGAATTTCTTTGGATCTTGGCATGATGTCTAGCTTTTGAGGTGCTTTTGGTCTACTTCTCTGTGTCAGGCAGCTCCTATTGAAGGGATTTCTTGATTGAAACAGGGGTGGCAGTAATCAGGCCTGGAAATTGAACTCAGGTGTGATACACCACAGTTAGGTTATTGTTTAACAAGGGGGCAATTACTTTTTCACACAGGGCCATGTAGGTTTGGATTTTTTTTCACCCTAAATAATAAAAACCATCATTTAAAAACTGCATTTTGTGTTTATTTGTGTTATATTTGACTAATGGTTAAATGTGTTTGATGATCAGAAACATTTTGTGTGACAAACATGCAAAAGAATAAGAAGTCAGGAAGGGGGCAAATAGTTTTTCACACCACTGTATATACTACAGCGAAACCTTGGATTGCAAGTCACTTAGTGTGCGAATGTTTTGCAAGACGAGCTAAAATGAATAAATTTTAACTTGATAAACAAGCGAGGTCTTGCAATACAAGTAGTACACATACACTTTGTCTGCCGAGTGTCACGTGGGGATTGAGGGTAATCGTCTCCCGTGCCCGTTCTCAGTCGGCGTGCCTAACTCATATAGTCAACATCCGTACGAGCATATCCTGTTTACTACAGCATTGTGACCGTGTGTGTGTGTTGTAACGTATGAGCACCTGTTATGCACCCCAAAACATGAGGCTGAGTCTCCAGCGTTTATTCAGCGTGAACAGAACAGCGCGGTTATTTACTGTAACGGGATCTGCCGCTCTCCTATACACAGACACAGCAATCAGGCAGGGTCGTGGCCAGATTACTCACTAAGTTTTACTGCTGGCTGCATTTATAATGTTCCTTGCATCACCCATCGAAGGCAGGCGCTTATAGCATGTCCGTAATCTTTTCCGATTCTCTTTTGTACAGCAAACTGCTACAGCGCTGGGAGCCTGCGGTTGCTTCAGGACGTTCTTCCGCATGTCATCCCATTGGGGCCCAAGAGAGTTTAGAGTCCTTACAGTGCGTAAAGCATTTTTTTATTTTGTGTCCATGTGTAGTGACTCTTCAGGCAAAAGCGACGGTCATTGGAGAGGCTTCTTGTTAAAAACGCAAAAAAAAGATTCCAGTGAGCCGACAGATAGCAGGGATTGCGTTATTTTGAGTGAAGATTTTGTATTAATCATTTTTATATAAATATTTGTGGGTTGTGAAACGAATTATCTGAGTTTCCATTATTTCTTATGGGGAAACGAATTCGTTGCGGAACGAATTATGCTCGCAAACTGAGGTTCCACTGTATCTTGTTTTCATTATAGTGCCAATGGTTTCCACGTTTGGAGGTTCAGAACTATCCAAAATTTGTTAAAATGCCTTTCAATGGAAAGGATCCATTTAAAAAAAAAAAAAAAAAGTATGCCACGGGAGTTCAGTCCACATACAAACTTCTTAAAAATTAAAAAAATTACTAACAATAAACAAAGGAGAATAAAAGCAAAAAAATAAAATAAAAAAAACACACACACACACACACAAAAAAAGGCAAAACACGATTTGTCTGTGAGCCAATCCACAGTAACAAGACCCAAGATGAAATCCAATATTCAAAAAGCACAAACCAAAGCAGAACATCCAGAAAATCCACCCACTCGTGATGTGCACTTCCTCTGCCGACCGGATGATTGACCGCTGTAACACCTCTGATGTCACTTCTTGTGTCCTTCCGCCTGGACCTGCCTCTTCCTGCTGGAAGGATATATACTCAGCAAAAAAAGAAACGTCCCTTTTTCAGGACTGTGTATTTCAACAATAATGTTTTAAAAATCCAAATAACTTTACAGATCTTCATTGTAAAGGGTTTAAACAATGTTTTCCATGCATGTTCAATTAACCATAATCAATGAATTAACATGCACCTGTGGAATGGTCGTTAAGACAGCTTACAGAAAGTAGGCATTTAAGGTCACAGTTCTAAAAACGCAGGACACTAAAGAGACTTGTCTACCGACTGTGAAAGATGCCCAGGGTCCCTGCTCATCTGCGTGAACGTGCATTAGGCCTGCTGCAGGGAGGCATGAGGACTGCTGAATAAATTGCCATGTCCACACTGTGAGACGCCTAAGACAGCGCTACAGTGAGACAGGAAGGACAGCTGATCATCCTCGCAGTAGAAGACCACGTGTAACAACACCTGCACAGGATCGATACATCCGAATATCACACCTGCGTGACAGGTACAGGATGGCCACAACAACTGCCCGAGTCACACCAGGAACACACAATCCCTCCATCAGTGCTCAGACTGTCCGCAATAGGCTGAGAGAGGCTGGACTGAGGGCTTGTAGGCCTGTTGTAAGGCAGGTCCTTACCAGACATCACCAGCAACAACGCGCTATGGGCACAAACCCACCTTCGCTGGACCAGACAGGAGTGGCAAAAAGTGCTCTTCACTGATGAGTCCTGGTTTTGTCTCACCAGTGGTGATGGACGGATTCGTGTTTATCGTCGAAGGAATTGAGCACGTCTGGGACCTGTTGGATCGCAGGGTGAAGGTTAGGGCCATTCCCCCCCAGAAATGTCCAGGAACTTGCAGGTGCCTTGGTGGAAGAGTGGGGTAACATCTCACAGCAAGAACTGACAAATCTGGTCCAGTCCATGAGGAGGAGATGCACTGCAGTACTTCAAGCAGCTGGTGGCCACACCAGACACTGACTGGTACTTTGGATTTTGAGCCTCCCTTCATTCAGAGACACATTGTGAAACATTTTTAGTTTATGTCTTATGGTGTTGACTCTTTTAGTGTTCATACAAATATTTACACATTAAGTTTACTGAAAGTAAAAACAGTTGAAAGTCAGAGGACGTTTCTTTTTTTGCTGAGTATATGACAGGAAATTTGGCCATTTTGAAATCAGTTCACTGTGGAGCTTCAGTCTGAAAAATTGGATCTACTCCTTTCCAATCATATGGGTCTACTGGATGGGACCCCAACTATTATGGTCTGTCTCATCTTTTACAGTTGATAGTAAACGAACAAACAAGAATAGTAGCAAAAATCATCACAAAAATACAAAAAACAAGACACAGAAAAGAAAAACATAAGCAAGGAAACACATCCTGGCTGAAAAATGCGACACTATATGGGCTTAGAAAGTTGACGGACCCTCCGTCTGCCTACATCAGAGTCAAGCTCAGCTATTAGGAACAAGGATGGAGAGAATATAACCTGACGTCATTTCCTACGTACTAAGGGAAGAGCCAAATTCAAGGACGATATTCGGCAAAACACTAATTTTTTACGAATACTGATTTCATCCGACTATTTTTTAAATTACTAGGGGACTTCGCTTGCCAACCCCCCGGCCTGCGTTACACCCCAGCCATTTTGCGTCTCTACTGCTCACATACAGCAATGATCTAAATAATTCAACTAACATAAATCCAACAACCATTTATATCCTTCCCCGTCTTCCCACTCCATCCAGCTCCTTTTCTAAATTTTCACCGGTCACATCGGCATTTGTTCATGACCTGCTTTGTAAGATGAGGCTGACTACTTGTGTACTGGGCCCCATCCCCACCAGACTTCTTAAATCCTGCCTTTATGCCATAATCCCAACTGTTCCGACAATATTCAATACATCCCTCAATACTGGGTTTGTGCCAGCCACTTGTAAAATTGTTTCTGTAACCCCCATGTTAAAAACGTCTGGTCTTGATGCTGACAATCTTAACAATTTCCGGCCTATTTTCCACTTACCTTTTCTGTCAGAAGTTCTTGAGCGTGTTGTAGCCTCCCAGCTCACCAATTACTTAACCTTTAATAGTTTGCTGGAACCCTTTCAATCTGGTTTCAGGGCGCAGCACAGCTGTGAAACTGCCTTGCTACGGGTAACCAATAATTTGCTTATTGCAGCAGACTCTGGACAAACCAGTATATTTTTTCTGTTAGACCTCAGTGCAGCTTTTGACACTCGGGTCAGACATGACAGTCTACTGTCCAGAATGGAGAACATGCTGGGTATCTCTGGCACTGCCCTCCAGTGGTTAAAGTCTATCTGACTGATAGACAAGAGTTTGTTAGTTTTGGCAACAGCAGGTCCAGCTCAGCGCCAGTCATACAAGGAGCTCCTCAGGGCTCTGTCCTCGGCCCTCTTCTCTTCTGTATTTATATGCTTCACCTTGGCCATTTTATTGGTAGCTATGGACCGGGTTATCATTTTCATGCAGATGACACTCAACTCTATTTCAATGTCAAAAGTGCAACTTCAGAGTTTTCTCAGCTCACAACTTGCCTCAGTGAAATTAAAACCTGGATGAAGCAGAACTCTTTAAAATTAAATTGCAACAAAACTGAACTCCTGCAAATTGGCACTAAAGCGCTACTTACTGTAAGAAAATGAGCTCCTTTTCAGTCACTCTCGGCGGTGATCTCATCAGACCTTCTTCTGACATAAGGAACCTTGGTATCATTTTTGATTCCTCCCTTTCTTATTCTGCCCACATAAACCACATTAAGAAACTTTCTTCCTTTCACCTCCGTCACATATCCCGTGTTCGCTCCTTCCTCTCCTTTTCTAATGCTGAGAAACCTGTCCCTGCTTTTATCACATCCCACATCGATTATTGTAACTCGCTGCTGGCAGGTACCCCTTCTATCTTATATCACAGCTCCAGCTTATTCAAAACTCGACTCGAACCAGCAGTGAGCACATCACACCCATCCTGCTCCACCTTCACTGGCTCCCTGTGTCTTACAGAATTGAATATAAAATTCCATTAATAACCTACAATGGTTTAAATGGCCTCGCACCGGACTACATCAGTGACCTTCTCCATCACTATGTGCCTGTCTGCCTACTAAGGTCCTCTGATTCTGGTAATCTTGTTGTGCCCTCACACTAACCTGCACTTTATGGGTGACAGCAGGGCCTTCAGCTCCATAGCGCCCAGACTTTAGAATGACATCCCGAAATTAATGAGATCAGCCGACTCCATTCATTCTTTTAAAAAACAACTTAAAACTCATCTATTTAGGAAGACTTTTAACTTCACATTCTGCCCTCTTTCAGTTTACCTCTCTGTCCAGGACCTCGGGATAATTTGTGTGTCTGTTATATCACAAATTAGGTTTTTCTTTTAGTATTTTACTCTGGTTTATTGTCCTTTATTCTATTTAATGCTTTGTTATCCTTTTCCTTGTTCTATTCAGGAATACATTTGTATCCAATGTTACATATACCCTGCTGTTTTTTTTCTAAGACTCTGTGAGTATTAGAAAGGCGCTATATAAATAAAATGTATTACTATTATCATCTCTAACCTGCTCTGCATGTGTATCGCTCCAACATTTTTGGAACCTCTTTATGATGTTCTACTTTGTCTTCTACTCTTTGTTTTATATTTCCGACCCCGCATGGAGCAAAGAGCGCAGGAACTGTGTCTGACAATAGCATTCACATGAATGAGAACTGAGTGATCGGTGGGCGTGACTGTAAATGAGAGGAGGGCGGGACTTGTCAAAATCTCTTGGCAAAAAGACTCGTCTCGCGGGAGTTGAAATTATCTCTGAGAAAGTCTCGTCCCAGGATTTCCTTTTACAGTAGAAAGATGCGTCTTCGGGATGACAACTTTTACAGCTTCTCTTCTTATCTTTGTTGCTGTGTCGGCAAGCACCCACCTCCGGCAGGGTACCGAAATGGGCTGCAAAGGTTACCACGTCCTCCATATGGACAGGAAAAAATCTGAGCTTAATGAAAAAGTTCCCCTTGTAGAGGCACTGACTGCCAGCTCAGAACGAGATTTGAATGTTTTTGTGACACTTTTGAGCCACTGACTACTTCCACTTCGTCCTCTGGGCTGAATAGCTCGTCCGCAGCGATCTGATTACTTTTTGAATGGTCTCATCAAAGCTAGGTGTATAGTATACAGTATATCGGGGTCTTTGACCCATAGTAACCAAGTTACCCAAACTATTCTATAGCATTTCAGTAATTATTTACCACTCTGATCTTTCTGATCATAAAAGAGGTTATTACGATTGCAACTGATAGGGAGAATTCATAATTAATTGTATAATTCCAGTATTTGAGGGTTCCTCCAGAGCAGGGCTCGCCAACTCCAGTCCTGGAGGGCCGCAGTGGCTGCAGGTTTTCATTCTAACTCTTTTCTTAATTAGTGACCAGTTTTTGCTGCTAATTAACTATTTCTCTTTTTTTTTAACTGACTTTTCTTGAGACTCTGACCGCTGAATTGATTCTTTTTCCCTTCAACGGCACCTAAACATAACTTTGATGTGAAGTGAGCCAACAGATGAGAAACTAAGTTGGGGCCTCAAACTCCAACCTTCTTTCAGTTGCTTAATTTGAAGCCAATTCTCATTGCTAATTACACCCGTTATTTAATTCCTCTGTTGATTTTCTTTTCTTTTTTTTTTAAAGAGCGTTGGCTGTCAAAATGTCTCGTGGACCTGAGCTGATCGACATTACCGAGGCCTTTGCCTTTCTTTACTTTCAGTTCTTGTTTGATGGACGCAGGCTGTTTATGTGTTGGTTCATTTTGTGTCTTAATATTGTTTGGTTGCTAATTAAGGAAAAAAAGAAATAATTAAGGGGCCTGAGTCTTAAGTTGTGCATCAATTAACATTAAGGCAAAGAGTTAATTAGCAGCAAAATCTGCTGACTAATTAAGCAAAGGGTTAGAATGAAAACCTGCAGCCACAGTAGCTCTCCAGGACTGGAGTCGGAGACCCCTGCAGTGTATACCCTAACCCTAACCCTAACCCTACTACACAGGACACTCTACTCGGGAGCTCCATCTGGCGCATAGCTCTTGCCAAAATGGCGCCTTCTTTTGAGAAGCCGAGTCTTTAATGGAGGGTAACCCGGAAGGGGCGGAGTCAGTTGCCCTCACTGGGAGGTTTCTCAGCACTGTAGGGAAAGGAGGAGATGACAATGTTAGCAACAGCACCCCCTCGTGTCCTGGCAGGTTATTACAAACCTCGACAGTGCCCAATATGCATGTGCGACAGGTTATGCAGGTTTATTGAAAACCATAAACCAATATTACTTTTAAGTGTTCAGAATTTTTTTTAACAGTTAATTGAAGAATGCTTTGATATTCTCAAATTAGAAGTGTAATTAAAAACAAAATAGGACTGTTATGCCTATTTCAGCTTTAATCCTAATACAAATAATTTTGCCCACTCAACAAATGCAGACACAAACAAACATTGGGCTCTCTGCACATTCCTACCACATACCAGCAAAAATCTTTTTTAAACTAAACAATCACTACAGATACATTTTTGAGGCTATCTACTGAAATTGGTTTTAACGTTCAAATGAGCGGATCGAACCCCGGAGGCAGACAAGTGCTTCAGCTCTGAGCCCTCATAATTGAAAGCAGACTCGATTAGATGGGATTAGATTTTAACGTTTGGTTTTTATTTTTTATTTTTTTTTTCCTTTTTGTCTTCCCCTGCTGTAAAGCTGAATTAGTCGAGTTTCAGACCTTGGGATTTATTTATTTAGTTTTTTTCTTTTGGGACCTTTAACTTCCCAAGGCTTCTGTATGCATTTGGCACCCAGGGAGAGGCGTGGGAAGCAAATAACTTGAGGAAAGCTATTACGGGAACCCCAGCTTAGATCCATCACTCCTCAGATTTAATAAAGACCAGCAGAAAATATTATCTCAGTACTCCCCCGGGACCACCGGAACACACGCCTACAGGAACCTAAAAGGGCCACAAATGCTATGCTACCAATCAAACAAATAGCACTGAACTCATTTGTGTTTATTCTTGGAATATGTCTCTGTTGCTTGCCAGCTCTAAACGTTCATGCTTTTCAACTTAATATATGAGGTTTACTGTAAATTATTAACCTCAACTGGGAGAATTTCCTTACCGTTATCATTCGCTATGCATTTATTTTCCATTACAGGGTGGAACCCCTTCCCGGTAGCAATGGGCACAAGGCAGGAACCAAACCAGGAGGGGACGTCTATTAGTAGCGGGACGTGGGATTCCCCTGTCCTCATTCACAGTCCTGGGGGGCCGCAGTGGCTACAGGTTTTCATTCCAGCCAGTCCTTGCTGGGAGTGAAATTTGGGATTTAACGCTACGCCTTCTTAGCGAAGACAAATTTTAGTTACTTTGTAGATCAGTGGTCTTCAATTACAGTCCTGGAGGTCCGCAGTGGCTGAAAGTTTTCACTTCGACTAATTTCTTAATTAGAACCCATTTACAGTCATATGAAAAAGTTTGAGAACCCCTCTTAATTCTTTGGATTTTTGTTTCTCATTTGCTGAGCTTTCAAAGTAGCAACTTCCTTTTAATACACGACATGCCTTATGGAGACAGCAGGATTTCAGCAGTGACATTAAGTTCATTGGATTAACAGAAAATATGCAATACTAGGCTGACCCACCTTTTAAGGCGACCGACTTTTAAGTTGACCACTTCTTAAGGCAATTCAATATGTAGATAAGTTGATATTTTATACAAACTCATTAGTTTGGTTATAATGCATTTGAGGGGAATTACTTTAATACTCATAGTTTCTGTTATTTTTGTAATGAAATTTAAACTTTTTTTCTATATTGAGGTCGCCCTGTTGAACCCCCCTGATATGTACTACGCGGTGAGGCATTTGTACTCCATCAACATTAATTATTTCCAGAGACATAATTTGTCTATTTTTCCAGTGCATCGCGCACAAAAGCAAGGGAACGATGGGAGCACCAGAACTCACATCATGTCGCTTCGTACCACAAGCTGCAAGTAGTAAGTCTGTGATAAGCGGAATACCGCTACGCTTTCCACTGACAGGACAGAAGGACAATCCCGACTGCTTTTATATAGTAAGAAAGAAGTCTGGAGTAGAAAATCATCTTTTACCTGAAAAAACGAAACTACAAATCCCATCATTCATTGCAAAATGGACGGGGCGTGTGTGAAACTCCGCGCCTGCGTAGCACTCATGGGACGGAAGGACAATCCCGACCGCTTTTAAATAGAAGGATGCATCATAACAAAATTAGACAGGTGCATAAATGTGGGCACCCAACAGAGATATGACATCAATACTTAGTTGAGCCTCCTTTTGGCCTCTAGACGCTGTCTTCCTATAGCCTCTGATGAATGTCTGGATTCTGGATGGAGGTATTTCTGACCATTCTACCTTACAAAGTCTCTCCAGTTCAGTTCAATTTGATGGACAGCCTACTTCAAATCATCCCATAGATTGTCGATGATATTCAAGTCAGGGGACTGTGACGGCCATTCCAGAACATTGGACTTCTCCCTCTGCATGAATGCCTTTGTAGAGTTCCAGCTGTGTTTTGGGTCATCGTCTTGTTGGAATATCCAACCCCTGCTTAAGTAACTTCAACTTTGTGACTGATGTTTGAACATTATCCTGAAGAATTTGTTGATATTGGGTTGAATTCCTCCGACCCTCGACTTTAACAAGGGCCCCAGTCCCTGAACTGGCCACACAGCCCCACAGCATGATGGGACCTCCACCAAATTTGACAGAAGGTCGCAGGTGTTTTACTTAGAATGTGGTGTTCTTCTTCCGCCATGCAAAGCACTTTTTGTTTTGACCAAATAACTCCATTTTTGTCTCATCAGTCCAAAGCATTTTGTTCCAGAATTACTCTGGCTTGTCTAAATGAGCATTTGATACAACAAGCGACTCTGTTTGTGGTGTGAGTGCAGAAAGGGCTTCTTTCTCCTCACCCTGCCATACAGATGTTCTTTGTGTAAATTGCGCTGAATTGTAGAACGATGTACAGATACACCATCTGCAGCGAGATGTTCTTGCAGATCTTTGGAGGTGATCTGTGGGGTGTCTGTAGCCATTCTCACAATCCTGCCTCTTCATATGACGCTCCTGTATTTTTCTTGGCCTGCCAGACCTAAGGTTGGTTTAACAGCAACTGTGCCTGTGGCCTTCCATTTCCTGATTCCATTCCTCACAGTTGAAACTGACCGTTTACACCTCTGAGATGGCTTTTTGTAGCCTTCCCCTAAACCAGGAGACTCAACAATCTTTGTTTTCAGATCTTTGGAGAGTTGCTTTGAGGATCCCATGCTGTCTGTCACTCTTCAAAGGAGAGTCAAAGGGAAGGAAGCACAACTTACAATTGACCTCCTTAAATACCTTTGACCACTCGTGATTGGACACTCTTGTCTGTGATGTTCAAGGCTTAATGAGCTCATCCAACCAAGTAATCAGCATTGAGCAGTGACAGGCATTCAAGTCAGCACAATGACAAGGGGACCCACATTTGTGCACAGCCAGTTTTTCACATTTGGTTTAATTTCATACAACTAAATACTGCGTCACTAAAAATTGTTCAGAAAACACCGCAGTACTCCGGTGTTCCTAGGAAATGAAAGAAATACCACTGTTATCTTTTTCTGTTGAAAGGCGAGTCAGTTATTATGCAGATTGAGAGGGGGTCCCAAACTTTTTCATATGACTGTATTTTACTACTAAAGCAATATGCTTTTTGGACTTTTTTTTAGTTTTCCGGCCTGTTTCAACTCAGAACCCTTAAATGCCTATTTTAGTTTTTAGCACCAGCGTTTAAGTTTTAATTGCTGTCTGTTTTCTTAACCAGGCAACAGTTAATAATGAAATGCAGAGGACCAATAACCCAGCTGCTCTGTAGCTAACGTCCTTCCTTTTAAACCTGTGCATATGTACCATGAAGTATCTGAGCTCAAAAAATGTTTAGAAATGAATGACAGGAGAATTTGAAGGAGCGTAAAGTTTAAATCTGTTCAGGTCCACACAACACATGCAGAATGTTCTCAGAGAAGGAAACTCTACAGGGCAATTCAAATTTCTCTTGGATGAATGAAAGCAACGGCAAGTCAAAGAGTTCAATACCAAGTTTCATTATCAGCAAGGACCGAGTTCTAATTAGGAAACTAGTTGGAAGGAAAACTCCCCAGGACCCTGGCCTAGCCATTTTGGCCCCCTAATCATCCCCTGTGTATAATTGGCTCTCTCTCATCACTTCACCACCTAACAGCTCATGTGTGCGGAGTGTACTGGCACAAAAGTGGCTGCCGTCGCATCATCCAGGTGGATGCTACACCTTAGTGGGCTCTGAAGAGCCAATCTGTGTCCTAAATGGATTGGCGACACTCACGGCCTAAAAACCCCAAAATTTAACATGTTGTAAGAATCTTTGACAGTTCATCTGAACAATTTGGACATTGAGCAATAAACCTCAGCAGACAAGTATGGAAACCACCAGGGTAAGGTCCTGTAAGGAGGGCTGTAGTATTAATTCTCTAAAATATTTCATCAGATAATAAACAGGCAGGTTTGTCAAACTAGTCGTAAAGTAAACCTGAGACTCACAGCTGACTGTCAGTGTTGTATTTCATTGTTTTATTTAACACTAGCTGCCCCCCGCTGCTTCACCCCCAAACAGGACAAACTTTAACAAATCAATTTAAAAAGAAAAAAAAATGTAATTCTGGTCAAACAGAATATTGGCACTGCATTTGATCATGTTCAGGTCTGACAGGAGGGCATCCCCCATGTGGGGAGAGGAGAACGTGGGCATGATATCTCTGGCAATGAGCAGGGACCCGCTAAAACATCTATAGCTCTGATCTCTCTTTTTCAAAAATGTCAAAGAATCTGTAGATGATGATGTCTGCTGAGCAAACAGGTATGGCTAGCTAAGCGGAGGCCAGGTGCACTCCAACACGTGGCGAGAGGTAGAGCGACTGGAACAGAGACTGACGCGTGAGTGAGGAGGGCCCCACTCTCCTCCATCGCTTTCGGATTCACACAAATAAATCGGTGCCACAAGCGAACTGTGATACTTAGAGAAGTCACAAAATCAACCGGAATGTTCAAGCAAATTCTAGAAAAAAATCCGATCTAAATCCGTGAAGTAGTTCTCTCATGGAAAGCAGACAGACATTATATTTTATATATATGTAGTAGCCATGCCCCGTGGCTACCCCTTTTAATAGTGGAAAAGGACAGAGAGGAGGATCCCACCCGGCTCCCCACTCCTGACGTCACGCAACCCCCCCCCCTCGGCCCACAGCCTCTGTCTCAGATTAGCACGACTATATCACTCCTACAAGCGAACTCTGAATCTTGGATCCGATCTAAATCCGTGAAGTAGTTCTCTCGTTCGTTCGTTAGCTAAGCGGAGGTAAGGAACACCCTGAAGCGGGCGCGTTAGTGAGGATTGTCCCACCCCTCTCTGGGTCTCTAAGGTTCGTGCAAATAGAGAACTGTGATACATGGCGCGATGTAACCAGAACGTTCAAGCAAATTCTAGAAAAAAAACGATCTAAATCTGTTAAGTAGTTCCCTCGTGAAAAGCGGACAGACATACAGACAGACAAACAAATGTTTCAATTTTATATTATACCGGACATGCACACACACATATATATTACATTCATAGCATCCGTGGTCGGAGTCTCGATCTGACTGTATGGGTGGTTACCTGCCAGGTAACACATGTGGTTGGTCTGCCAGTTGGCAAACATCCGCCACTCCTTCTCAGTTGTGAGAAGAAGATCTTAGAATGTTACACAGGTTACTGTCAAATAATGCAAAGAGTACGCCGATCTCCAAATAAACAAACCACATGACGTGGCGCAGCATAAAAGGACTTCGTCTCTGATGCGGACGTCTGAGGTTTGATCCCTGCAAGGGGGTGCAGTGGAGTGTGTACGCCCGATGAGCCTAAATAAGGGTGACACGCGTGTTGCGTACTCTTTGCATGATTTGACAGTAAACTATGCAACACATAGTTGCTAAGATTTGCATTGGGCGTGATGAGGATGAACAGGATTAGAAATGAGCTCAAGTTGGATGGTTGGGAGACAAAGTCAGAGAGGCCAGATTGCGTTGGTTTGGATGTCTGCAGAGGAGAGATGAGGGGTATAATACAATACAATACAATACAGTTTATTTTTGTATAGCCCAAAATCACACAGGAAGTGCCGCAATGGGCTTTAACAGGCCCTGCCTTTTGACAGCCCCCCAGCCTTGACTCTCTGAGAAGACAAGGAAAAACTCCCAATAAAAACCTTGTAGGGAAAAATGGAAGAAACCTCGGGAAAGGCAGTTCAAAGAGACCCCTTTCCAGGTAGGTTGGCGTGCAGTAGGTGTCAAAAGTAGGGGGTCAATACAATACAATATACACAACAGAACAATTCCTTAAGACAGCATAATAAAAATTTTAGAATTACGGTTTAACAGTAGATGAGTATATTGGGAGAAGGGTGCTAAGGATAGAGCTGCCAGGGAAGAGGAGAAGAGGAAGGACTAAGAGAAGGTTTATGGATGTGGTGATGGGGGTGACAGAACAAGATGCAGAGGACAGAAAGATATGGAAGAATTTGATCTGCTGTGGCAACCCCTAAAGGGAGCAGCCGAAAGAAGAAGAAACTATGTAACACACACACACACACATATTATATAACACAAGTTCACAATCTGTGTGTGTGTGTGTGCATATGTCCGGTACACAAATCCACACTGTTAGTCCAATCTCTGACAAATCCCTCATTTCATCGGGGAAAGACTGTAAGTAAGCTATGTCCTGACCCATATCTACATTTAGGTTAAAAATTGCATCGATGTTAACGTTCATGGACCGTCAATGCAAATGGAGGGCGTAGAAGAAATGACTGCCAGGCCTCGTGAACGGCACCACTGACTAATGATATGGACAGATGAATGAGAAAGGGGCAATGCCTTGGACAAGAAAAAAAATGTGTCATCACGTTTGCTGTGGAGAGTGACATGTCATAGGGAGGGACAAATGTTGGTAAAGCTCAAGGAATAGATGCTTAGTAAGAGCATTGATCAAAGGCACCAGAAGCTGTGACTGTGAGCTCTGTCGGTGCTTCGCTACAAAAAAACAGAGTGGTCTCCCCTGGACTTTCTCATATTCTCAGATATGGGGATGGATATTTGAGGAGCAAACTGCAAGACGATGATTCTATTTTTATATTATGTATATTAAAGAACCATCAACAACAAATCAAATCAATAGTAGATTGAACAATTATAAAGGTTGAATACTAATAGTAATACAATTGGGAGTGGTCTACCCTGGACATTCTCGTATAATTAGATATGGGGATGGATATTTGTATAGAAATCTTAATACTTGTATGCAAAATTAGGTTGACCCAAGTGAAAGCGAACTCAAGTTATCGTGTTTATACACACACACACTAACATAATTCTAAAAATGGTATTGTCGGACTCAGGAAGGTCTAACACATCGCGATTCATCAAAATCTCGACATTGAACTTTTGGACGTTTACAAAGCTTTCCCTGTACTTCGTATACGAGAAAGTACAAAGGAAGGTAAACACTGATTTATACTTGACATGTCCACATTGGGCACAAAAAACAACATTAGCCTTGGAAATGGAGACTTGCTGTGTTACATGCAAGGAAATTGGACCCAAAATGGTGAATTCCGATTGGATTCTAGTTAGAGTGAAGTATGATGAATGAAGGGCTGAATAGGACGCAACCGGTCATCAGAACGCAAGGAAGACGTTCAAAAACATTTGAAATACATCCGTTCATCATGCAGCTGCCCTTCTCACAAGAGTATGACACTCGACCATCCTTCCCTGCTTTTGGTTTTTCGGGTTGGACGCTCCACCTTCTCCTTTTCTTTCTCCTAAAGTCAGTACTAATTGTCACAACTCTTCTTAAAAAAACAGTAAAAGGGTGGCTTTTTGCTCAGCACTTCATTCTTCAAGGTGCTGGAAACTCCATGGGGAGCCAACACTGACAACCCCATCCCAGCCCACCACCTTCAATGGACTGGACAATACAAAAGAAGAACGACATTTCTTCAATGACCTGTAATGGGACCCACACATTCATCCACGTCTATATATTTGCATTTGCAATGTGGAATTGTGTCCATCCATCCATCCATTTTCTAACCTGCTGAATCCGAACACAGGGTCACGGGGGTCTGCTGGAGCCAATCCCAGCCAACACAGGGCACAAGGCAGGAACCAATCCTGGGCAGGGTGCCAACCCACCGCAGTGTGGAATTGTGTTCGATATTTAATTGTTTTCTATAAATTTCTATAAATTCTAGCGCTTTACATTGCAGTGCATGGGGCTTGGAGGAAAAGCTTTAAAACCAAATGCATCAATTGTTTTTTCAAGCCAAGACTATTGTTGAGTATTAATCCATGTAATAATACACATTTTAAAATAGATTATACATGTCATTTTTAAAGGCTTTGCGCCCTCGGAACCAAATTACCCGAACTATTCGATAACATTTCAGTAATTATTTACAGATCTGATGCTGATCTTTCGGATCATAAAATCGGTTGTTATGATAGCAATTGACAAGAAGAATTCTGAATTCATTACAGAATTCCAGTATTTGAGGGTTCCTCTCCAGGGCCTCTTTCTGTTGCATGATTTGGCTCAAAAACTAATCAGTACATCGTCATCTCATAACAGGGTGAGGTTTCCAGTTTTCCATCTAGCCATTTCAGCTCTAAACCGTCCTTAAGAAACTGTGACAAACGGACACACACATACAAACACAGACAGACATCCATCATCGAGATATCGATGTTTCTGGTATTGGGGGACCCTAAAACATCGAGATCCATTGGAAATCAGAGATCGAAATTTTTTACGACTCTATGGACTCTATCTCTATCTCTCTCTCTCTCAGCAGCACACACTCGCTCTCTCTCTCTCTCTCTTTCAGCAGCACATGCTCGCTCGCTCTCTCTCTCTCTCTCTCAGCAGCATGCGCTCGCTCTCTCTCTCTCTTTCTCTCTCTCAGCAGCACACGCTCTCTCTCTCTCTCTCTCAGCAGCACACGCTCTCTCTCTCTCTCTCTCAGCAGCACACACTCGCTCTCTCTCTCTCTCTCTCTTTCAGCAGCACACGCTCGCTCGCTCGCTCTCTCTCTCTCAGCAGCACGCGCTCGCTCTCTCTCTCTCTCTCAGCAGCACGCTCTCGCTCTCTCTCTCAGCAGCACACGCTTACTCGCTCTCTCTCTCTCTCAGCAGCACTCGCTCTCTCTCTCTCTCTCTCTCTCTCTCTCTCTCATTAGCACGCACTCGCTCTCTCTCTCTCTCTCTCTCTCTCTCTCTCAGCAGCACACGCTCGCTCGCTCTCTCTCTTTCTCTCTCTCAGCAGCACTCGCTCGCTCTCTCTCTTACTCAGAACAGAGAGGAACATTTGAACAAATCCAAACTTTAACTTGAACTTAACAGGAGTTCACGCTAATAGCCTTACAGCCCAATCGCTGTACTATACAGTAAACACTTTTTTTAAAATGAGTTTTAAGCACTGGGAAAAAAAGGAACATTTGAAAAAAGAGAAAAGTAACATTGTAACAATTCACGCTACAAACTGAAAAATTAACTTTTGAAAAATCCGTAATACAAAAACTATAAACCACCAAGAAAACTAACCTTGCATGAGTCGAGTTCTGGCATGAAGTGAGGAGGAACTAGGTGGAGAGGAGGTTACAGTTTTGAGGGAGAGTCCAGCTCCGCGATGGAGGGATGTTTTCCTTCAGGTGTTTTCTCTGTTGTGATTTCTTGGGTTTCTTTTGCAGACAGGTGGGCAGGCAGGCACGCACGTCTGACCGAGAACAATGCAACACGTGCAGAAATAATCAGCGCGCACAAACCGAAAGGGAAACTGGCTTGTTCGTATACCGAGTGTGTGGTCGTGAACCGAGGCAAAAGTTTGCTGAACTTTTTGGTCGTGAACCGAGTTGTACGTGTACCGGGACGTTCGTGAACTGAGGTTCCACTGTACAGTAGTGCAGCATACAGTGAAACGAAACAACGTTCCTTCAGGACCATGGTGCTACAGAGAACACAGGACAACGAAGAATCCACGACACATAACAAAGACACATAATATATAACAAGGTGCATGTGAGACAAATGTGCAACCATGTGCAACATTGAAGAGCAGAACACATATCAGATCGGTCCATGAGTGTTCAGGAATCTGACTAATTGGGGAAAAAACTGTTATGGTGGAAGGGGCCCGAATGCTTCGGTAACTTGTTGCCAATGGCAGAAGTGTAAACAGTGAGTGTGCAGGGTGTGTTGGGTCATTCACAATGCTGGTGGCTTTGCGGATGCAGTGTTTGGTGTAAATGTCCATGATGGAAGTAAGAGAGACAAAGATGATCTTCGCAGCTATCTTCACTATCTGTTGTAGGGCTTTACGATCCCTGACCGTGCAATTACCAAACCAGACAGTGATGCAGTTGCTCAGGATGCTCTCTATGGTTCCTCTGTAGAATTTTGTTAGAATAGCTGGTGGAAGATGGGCTTTTCTCAGACTAGGCAGGAAGTAGAGCCACTGCTGGGCTTTCTTGGCTAAAGAGCTGGTGTTGTAGGACCAGGCGAGGTTCTCTGCGAGGTGGACACCCAGGAATTTGGTGCTATTGACGACCTCTACAGTAGAGCCGTCAATGTTCATTGGCAGATGGTCACTCTTAGTCTTCCTAAAGTCAACAATCATCTCCTTTTGTTTTGTCTACATTCAGAGACAGGTTACTGGCTTTACACCAGTCCATTAACCGCTGCACCTCCTCTCTGTATGCTGACTCGTCGTTGTTGCTGATGAGACCCACCACAGTCGTGTCATCTGCAAATTTTATGATACGATTCGAGTGGTGCATTGCTGCACCATCATTAGTCAGCAATGTGAACAGTAATGGAATGAGCACACAGCCTTGAGGGGCTCCAGTGCTCAGTGTGGTGGTTCTGGAGATGTTGTTTCAAATCCTGACCGACTGAGGTCTCTCAGAATCCAGTTACAGAGGGAGGTGTTCAGTTCCCTGCCGGTGGTTTGGCACCCTGCCTGGGATTGAATTCCTGCCTGGTGCTCTGAGTTGGCTGGGATTGGCTCCAGCAGAACCCCGTGACCCTGTGTTCGGATTCAGCGGGTTGGAGAATGGATGGATGGATGGATGGATGGTGTTCAGTCCCAGCAGGCTCAGCTTTTCCATCAGCTGCTGGGGAATGATTGTGTTGAATGTTATGACAGCTTGGCACTTAGTCTTCCGGCACAATAACCTTTCAGGATTCAGGTGGGCGTGGCTTCCTCCTGATAGCCTCCTGAAACCATTTGTGCCACGTGGATTTTTGTGCTTTGTTTTACTCCAGTAATTCTGTGAGAATTCACACAAGTGAACAGATGATGCACCCTGACCTTGAGACAGATAATACAAGGAATACGTACTAAAATAATTATTTCCAGATCCCTTTTGTTGTCACAAGCATGTGTCGGAAACAAGGAATGCACGGATCAACACTTGACAACTGTCTTGGCTTGATAAATGAATGTATTTGGTTTTTTGCTTTTTAAGCTTTACAATGAAGTGATATTATTTTAAATTTATAGAAAACTCTTAACTTCAGGACACAATTTTGCGTGGCAAATGAACCGATACCGTGTTTCTAAAGGCAATTTTTGACTTGAAAAATACCAAACTTTTAATCTCCACCTCAGCAAAATAAGCCATCTAATAAATGGCACAGGCTGAAAGACTTCTCTTTGGAAATGATTATTCCAGTAATTGCCGAACATCATTTATCACTTAACTTAAAAAATCTTTTGAGAATGACTCCTCGAGAGTCCCCGCTGATTGAGAGAATATGCACACAGTTTGCGGTAAGAGAAAGAGAATACAGATGTTGGCCATTTCAAACCCTATGAACAGATGTTCTAGTAAACCGAAACGCTAAAGCCATTAAGATGGTGACAATGACTTTCTTGCATGCAAATATTAGTCACAAGAACCCACTTCACTTCTTATGAACGCAGAGGATATGCCAGCAGTCATTCAAGATTTGTTATCACCAGCATCTTTTTAATTAGGCTGTCATTTGGAATAAACAGAAAAGAAGGGATTACATGTCTAAAAGACGCCACTAATAAGATGATGTTGAAGTTTATAAGAATTCCAATTTTCACAGCTGTTGCCCAGAAAGCCGAACTGAATGCCTCCTGCCTGCCCAAAAGGTTCATTTAATGCCTTGTACACCCCACCCCTGCCAACGCCACCAATGTGGCCGACTGTTGACTTATGGACCTGCGAGTGAATAGCAGACCTGCAAACTGTTGGTCACTGATGACGTGTTTGATTTGTGGACCAACAAAAAATCCTTCCTTAATCGTGGTATCACTCGTCTCAAATATTCAAATTCTTCACTTTCACAAATTTGTTTTTTTTTATAGCCCGCGTTTTGGGCGGCACGGTGGCGCAGTGGTAGTGCTGCTGCCTCGCAGTTAGGAGACCCGGGTTCGCTTCCTGGGTCCTCCCTGCGTGGAGTTTGCATGTCCTCCCCGTGTCTGCGTGGGTTTCCTCCCACAATCCAAAGACATGCAGGTTAGGTGGATTGGCGATTCTGAATTGGCCCTAGTGGGTGGGTGTGTTTGTGTGTGTCCTGTGGTGGGTTGGCACCCTGCCCAGGATTGGTTCCTGCCTTGTGCCCTGTGTTGGCTGGGATTGGCTCTAGCAGACCCCCGTGACCCTGTATTCGGATTCAGCGGGTTAGACAATGGATGGATGGATAGCCCGCGTTTTACATGAAGAGAATTGTTGGGTTGACAAGTGTTTGAGGTGCCACACCTTTTTCACCATTACACAGCAGCCAGTTCTTTGCAGTGTTAGGAGAATCTTTAGCACAGCGTCCTCACTTCAAAATGAAAGCCGAAAGGATGGACCATGAGAAGAGACAAGGTCAAAAAAAAGAGAAGAAAAAGCAGCAAAATCCGGCATCAAAGAGAACAGCAACAAAACCAGAAAACGCACACCGCAAATCAAAGTACGGAGTACCCAATACCTCCTCCCACCGGGACGCTAGATGGTAACCCCCCTGGGTTGCAATGGTGCCTCAGACTCCTGCAAGGCTTCATGGGAGTTGGAGTTTGGTGCAGCCCTGTTGGGATCTGCAGGCGCTGGCAGGGGGTGCTGCAGCAGGAGCTGCTGAGCCCTTATGCGCAGTGTTTTCGCCACACCCAAAAGTGCAGCTGGAAATGGGCAATCAAGCACATGGAGCTCTTCCATGTGGGCTATAAAAGGGGCCAGCAGCCACCACTTACCCCACAATTTCACACACACACAAAAAACACGTAGTTTGCCATAGTGATGTGTGATTTGCGAACAATGTGTTTTATCTTTCAATGACTTATATGAACGGACTTGTGAACACGAACAAATGGAAGCGGTGGAGCTCAACGGGTGGCCTAAAGAGCATGCGTGATGTCAGCGGCGTCTTTCATTTCCACTAGTAAATGTTTTAAAAACACATGTGTGAGAACCGCCTGACTCAGGAGTGTCGACTCATTTGATCCGTGATTGTGTCACTGGTCTCAGACCACAGAGGAACTAGAGAAGAAAGAGCAGAGGCGGCTCTTTTGTCTTAGGAGACTGCGTTCTTTTAATGTGGGAAGTGACGTCCCTCACATCTTCTACAACTCTGTTATGGCCACTGTATTATGCTGGGCAGGTGCCATGAGGACCATCGAATCAACAAGCTAATTAAAAGGACAGACTTGGGTTTGGGATGCTCTTCGGACCCCCTGCAGGCAGTAGCAGGGGACAGAATGAAAACAAAACCGAGTGTCATTATGAACAACGCTGCACATCCTCTCTGTGACACACCAACACTGAGGAATTTCAAATAACAAATCATTCAGCAGCAGTCTGTCAAGAAACTCAACTGGGGGTCTCCTTTACACCGACTATAAACACACCTCTGTCATGGCTGTCTTAACAGCATTATAGGCCCCCAGGCAAAGCAGTGCAACATAATTTTAAAGCCTCAAGGAAGCCACCAAAAAAGTACATATAAATGAGAATTACAACACACGCCTCTCCCATATGCAGTACTTTAAGGTGGGCACTCTCAGACCCTAAACTAGGAGGATTAAATGTACCCTTCAGCACATACAAGTTTAAATGTTTACCTACAACTTTTATTCAGCTCTGGCACACGATTCTTCTTCTTCCTCTTCATCTTTTGGCCCTTCTATGTGGAGTTGATGTTCTTGATCAGCCTTCTCCATGGCACCTCCTTGCAATTCAGATCCATTTTTTTACATTATCCCTCCACCTCGGCCTTCCTCACTTTCTTTTTCTCTATTTTTATTCTTGGCACCCGCCCTTCAATTGGGACTCCATCTCCTTGGATTTTCTTCATTCAACAGCTTTCCCATCTCTTGGTGATCCACTCAAACTCATTCAAGACCACACATTGTTCACCTGCTTTATCAGCCTAAAATCTTGATAGCACACTACACATGTCCTTAGATCTTTACCACTAACCAGGTTTCCATCCAAGGAGTTTTTGCAAAAAAATATTTAGCGCTTCAAATTTTAGCTGATGGAAATGCTAATTATCGATAAAATGTTGTACATGTCGACATAATATTTTTCCATTTAACTTTAGCGCATAAATTCCATATCGATACTTCAGATGTCGCAAAAACTACATTGAAAACACTTTTTGTCGGAAAAAAGGGGCTTTAATGCAAATAAATGTGTCACATTTTCATCACGTGCAATCAAAACGAGAATAGCAGAGCGGTTCGCATTGTCTGATGAAGAGCCTCGTTATTTGTCGTGATGAGCCAATGCAGTAGCGGATAGGCTGGGTCTCCTGCTACTAAAAGGGGTACCTGAACTCCCCCCACATCAACTGTAGCCTGGGGGTCTCTCTCACGATGTCTAAATAATACAAAAACCGCAAAGGTAGTTTACTGTGCCAGTCAAAATATTTAATAAACCGTGTGTTTCATTATCTAAACATTTTTTTCTTTTTATTAAAGGGCAGATGTTTTAGCATATATGAGAAATTCTCTCATTAATATTAACTTTAGTTTTTTTATATTAAACGTCGTTATTTTGTATTAATTCAAATTTCAGTTTTAATTAAAAACCTTAAGGGAAGCAGGTTACAGTACTTATTCAGTTGTCATCGCACAGAGAAGGGATGTTGAAAGGTAGGCTCACCTGTACAGATCCGATGCTGCAAACACAGCTGCATCATGGGCACTTCCAGGAGTGCCAACGCAAATGTCTCGTATCATGCACCTGTCATCAACAAGGGCCTGGAGAACAATACACTGTGTGCACAATTATTAGGCAAGTGAGTATTTGACCATATCATCATTTTTATGCGTATATTCCAACTCCAAGCAGTATTAACTTGAATGCTTATTGGATTTAAGCACGTCAGGTGATGTGTATTTGTGTAATGAGGGAGGGTGTGGCCTAAGGAGATCAACACCCTATATCAAGGTGTGCAGAATTATTAGGCAGCTAGTTTTCCTCGGGCAAAATGGGCCAAAAAAGAGATTTAACTGACTCTGAAAAGTCAAAAATTGTAAAAAGTCTTTCAGAGGGATGCAGCACTTTTGGAATTGCTAAGATATTGGTGTGTGATCACAGAACCATCAAACATTTTGTTGCAAATTGGGCATCGTTTAAATGCCACGGGCTACCTGAGCATTGTTTCTGACCATGTCCATCCCTTCATGACCACCATGTACCCATCCTCTGATGGCTACTTCCAGCAGGATAATGCACCATGTCACAAAGCTCGAATCATTTCAAATTGGTTTCTTGAACATGACAATGAGTTCACTGTACTAAAATGGCCCCCACAGTCACCAGATCTCAACCCAATAGAGCATCTTTGGGATGTGGTGGAACGGGAGCTTCGTGCCCTGGATGTGCATCCCACAAATCTCCATCAACTGCAAGATGCTATCCTATCAATATGGGCCAACATTTCTAAAGAATGCTTTCAGCACCTTGTTGAATCAATGCCACGTAGAATTAAGGCAGTTCTGAAGGCGAAAGGGGGTCAAACACCGGATTAGTATGGTGGTCCTAATAATCCTTTAGGTTAGTGAGAGTGTATATATATATATATATATATATATATATATATATATATATATATATATATATATATATATATATATATATATATATATATATATATATATTACATTTTACTTTTTACTTCTACTTTACTATTTTATTTATTTTTACTATTTTTTTTTTTAAACAGTTGTAGCGAAATACTCAAGTAACTGATTTTCTATCTATATAATAACGAAGCACCAAACCGTCTTCTTCCCGCGCCCAACATACTCTTCTATATACCATCTCTTTCTCTAACAGAGGGGCGCAGATATGGCTAACAAACCAAGAAGGGGGCAGAGCCCCCTATTAATAATAAAATACTTTGCAACTGCTTTCAACAAATTAAACCAGTTGTGTTGGTATTTAAAGGGACTTAGGGTTTATGAACCTACAAACAAAACTCGACCAAACGATGCATTAACCTCACTCTCCTAATTATCTTATTTCATAAAAATAGCCTAAAGTGTACATATGTTATATTGTTTGATTTTAGGGGGATGCAAACAATTTCCTGAAAATGTGTTCAATTAAAAGTGCATGAACAGAAAGTAAATGTCAAGTATTACACACAGAGAGTAAAAATGTTAGATCTGAATAGACAATGGGAGGCCTGAAAGCACACGTTAGGAGAAGGACCTGGGAGTCACAGTGGACTTGTCATTATCTACATCCACTCAGCGTTCAGAAGCCATTAAGAAGGCTAACAGACTGTCAGGTTATATAGCGCCTTGATGTGTGGAGTACAAGTCACAGGAAGTTCTGCTTAACCTTTATAACACACTGGTGAGGCCTCATCTGGAGTATGGCGGGCAGTTTATGACTCCATAAATACATAACAGCACTAGAAAAAGTCTAGAGAAGAGCAACCTCGGCTCATTCCAGGGCTACAGAGGATGAGTTATGAAGAAAGATTCAAAGAGCTGAGCCTTTACAGTTTACAGAAAAGGAGATGAAGAGGAGACCTGACTGAAGGTTTAAAATGATGAGGGGAATTAGTGCAGTGGATCGAGATGGTGACTTTAAAATGAAGCCATCAAGAACACGGGGACACAGTTGAAAACTTGTTAAGGGGAAATTTCACACAAACTTTAGGAAGTTTTTCTTTACAGAAAGAACAATAGACACTTGGAATAACCAAGCATTGTGGTAGACAGGAGGACTTTAGGGACCTTCAGCACTCGACTTGATGTTATTTTAGAAGAATTAAGTGGACAGGACTGGCAGGCTTTGCTGGGCTGAATGGCCTTGTTCTCGTCTAAATCTTTCTAATGTTCTAAGAAATCCAGATAGTGTTCAGAAGCCTAACAGACTGTCCGGTTATACAGCGCCTTGACGTGTGCAGTACAAGTCACAGGAGGTTCTGCTCAACCTTTATAACACACTGGTGAGGCCTCATCTGGAGTTCTGTGTGGAGTTTTGGTCTCCATAAAGACATAACAGCACAGGAGAAAGTCCAGAGAAAAGCGACTTGGCTGATTTCAGGGCTACAGAGAGCTGAGCCTTAAGGAGATGAAGAGGAGACCTGATTAACATGTTTAAAATGATGAAGGGAATCAGTGCAGTGGTCTGAGATGGTGACTTTAAAATGAGTTCATCGAGAACACGAGGATATGGTTGAAAATGTGTTAAGGGTAAATTTCCCAAACATGAGGAAGTTTTTCTTTACACAGAGAACCACAGTCACATGTAATGAGTGGCCAAGAAGAGAGCAGGGCTTTAGTGACTTAATCTTGATTTGATGTTATTCGGAGAATCAAGTTGTAAAGGAACACCAAGCTCATGGGGGATGAATGACCTGTTCAGGTCAAGATTGTTCTAACATTAAAGATTTAAAATACTGATTATTGGATCTCTTTCTCCATACATCATTTGTCATATTTAGTTACACCAAAATAGAACAGAACAATTGTTTGACACAAGGCTGTCAAACGTTTACAAAAAGACGACTTGTTGATCTTATGATATAAGAAAAACAAAACCAAAAAACAGGACTGGGTAAAATATAGTTGGTGTTGCTTTTAATGTATTAAAGAAATTGAAGATTTAGCCTTTAACTTGCATCTCTCCTTGTTCCAATGGAAGATTCCAGAATCTTCCAGACCACATTCTGTTTGCATATCATTACAGCCACTCCACTGAGGATGCCAAGTCCTTTAAACTTCATACCAACCTGGCACACCTTGATAATAGAAATTGCTACATCACAGTCCCATTTCTAGACTACAGTTTAACATTTAATACCACTGAACCATCACCGCAGTTCGCCAAGCTCTTTGCACACTGTGACTTTGTGCCACACTCTACACTTGAATTTGATGAGACTTCCTAATTGGCAGACACAAAGAGGTGTGGAGAAGTGGCATCACTTTCTGCACTGATTGTCAACAAAGGTCACTCCAGAGGGTGGCATGCTGAGCCGCCTGCTATGGCCATGTCCAAACGCTGTCCCAGATTTACTGATGACAGCCCCCTCATTGGCCCAGTCACCAGCAGGGAGGAGATTAGAACAAAATGTGACAAGAGCAGGTCATTAAGCCCATGAAGGTCGTCCATCCTGCCCTCCTAGGTAACAGCAAGTCGATATCTTCAAATCCCTAAAGTCGTACGCTCCACCATTTATTCCATGTGTCTGTGATTCTTTACGTGATGAAAACCTAACATTTTTGTGAAATCAGCCCTTGAGCGTCCCCGTCCTTGTCAAACTCATTTTAAAAGTCACAATCTGGATCCACTGCACTAATTCTCTTCAGAATTTTCAACCCTTCAGTAACGTCACCACTTCATTTGCTTAAACTGAAAAAAGATTCGACTCCTTCAGGCTCTCCTCACAGCTCAGACCTCTCAGTCCCGGAATCGTCCTTGCTCGTCGCTGCTGGAGCTCCTCCGTCACACTCTGTAATGACACTATGGTCACCTTCACGTTGGCCGTAACTAATTTTGCAACTTTATCTGTAAACATTCTGAAGTGAACGTTTGACTTTTTCATCCACATGCCATGATTAGAAGAGGAATTTCACCTTTCGCATCCCTTTTGCGGTCATATCAGGGCTCTAGAGTGCCACCAATTTGGTCACACGTGCGGCCTAATTTCTCAATGGTGCGACTAAAAAAAATCAAAGGTTGCACCAGTGCGACCAGCCATTCGAGGGGGAAAAAAAACGAAACTCCGTGACTCTTAAAAGTCTCCCTGTTGTTCAACAACAGACACACATCAGGCCCATATCGTGGTCTAAACCAATCAGAGATATTGAAGGGCAGATCCCCCCCTCTGATTGGCCGTGGTCCAGATATTCCTGTACGTGTGTGTACGTTTGAAAATGCATGCGATGCAGTCAGACAGAGAGAGGTGAGTAGCCCATCAGGTAAACAGTGGATGTAGCCGCGGATTATGAGAGAAGATGAAAAGAACGATTGACAGCTTTTTCGTTAAGAATGTTAAGTTAGGGCCTGATCCGTCCGAAAATCATAACCAATGCTCTGACACGGAGCCATCAACCTCCCAAGTTATAGCAAGCCCTGGTCCGGAGGCGGCATTAGATAATGAGCCACATACGATCGAGTCCGAGTCCACTGAAATTAAAAGGGGTAAAGTGTATACATTTCGAAAAGAGTGGCTTGACCAGTTTCCCTGGCTAAGATACAGTAACGTCGATAATATAATGCACTGTATTTACTGTAAAGAGTGTGGGAAGACCATGGCCGGCAGTAGTGCATTTGTGACTGGTTCTAATACATTTCGAATTGAAATGCTCAAAAAGCACAATGCATCTATAAAACACATTACATGCCGCGATAAATGCACTGCTCAAGTGTCCTCTCGCCCCGCTGCCTTTCAGCGGCAGGCAGCAGCAAACAGATCATCAGACGAGGCCGAGATGATAATTAAGTTTAACGTTGCCTACAATATTGCAAAAGAAGAACTTCCCTTCACTAAATTCAAGTCCGAAATAATTCTTATGAAGAAAAATGGCTTGAACGTAAACCCGACGTACAGCAATGATGTCGCGTGAGCCCAATTTATAGGAGTCATCGCAGATACATTGAAAATATCTGTGCAAATTGCAAACAGTGCGTACATGGCATTCCTGATCGACGGAGACACAGATATCGCCACAAAGGAATGCGTCATTGTGTACGGTCGTATCTTGCAGGGAAGACCGGTGAATATACTTATTGGACACATTGAGGTCGAGCATGCTCATGCCCAAGTCTGGAAGATTTTTAATGCTAGAGAGAGTGTGGCCAGCTGGTTTAGTCAAGGCCAAAGATCAAGAAGGCCAAACTACAGGAGTTGGCCCTCCGAGGGGCATGTGACTGCAATGGAGGATAGTCCATAAGACATTGAGCCATGAGATGTTCAGTTTGAAGCCCTTAAAACACTTAATTTATCTTGAGATTTTTTAAGTTTAAATTTCAGCTCAGTAAAGCACTTTAAGCACCAAACACTTTTTTCAATAAGTTACCTTTCTTGTAGAATTGTGCTTGCCTTCAAATAAAGAACTTTATATTGACCAGATTGTTAGTTAATCATTTACAAGTCAATATTGCCTATATGGACTGCGATTAAAAAATAAATAAAGTGAACGTGTAAAACTGTGGTGTTAATTGTGATTCCGAAAAAAAGTTAGGCGCACCAGTGCAACAAGTTAGTCTAGAGCCCTGCATATGAGGGACGTTCAAAATGTTTCTGCACTTTCCTTATTCTCGTTGGAAACGGTGAAGGTGGTGAGGAGCAGTAATTGGGAATTAAAAAGTTGGTACAATGCTGGGAAATCTGCATCGCAAAGAATGGCGATTGTGTAGAAAAGTCAGGGCCGTCGTAACGCATTGGGCATGGTGGGAAGTTGCCTGGGGGACCCCACACTGTATATTGTGACTTGCTGAGTGGTTGTGTAGGTAGGGGCCGCAGTGCACTGCTTTGCCCAGGGGCCTATAATGCTGTTAAGACGGCCCTGAGAAAAGTGATGTCATCCATCCATCCATTATCCAACCTGCTATATCCTAACTACAGGGTCACAGGGTCTGCTGGAGCCAATCCCAGCCAACACAGGGCGCAAGGCAGGAAACAAAACCCTGGGCAGGGCGCCAGCCCACCACAGGGCACAAAAACACACACACACATAGCACACACTATAGACAATTTAGGATCGCCAATGCACCTAACCTGCATGTCTTTGGACAGTGGGAGGAAACTGGAGCACCAGGAGGATACCCACGCAGACACGGGGAAAACATGCCAACTCCACGCAGGGAGGACCCGAGTGATGTCATTTGTTTTTCAAATCCTTAATAAATAAGAGTTTAAAAAAAAAAGAGTGCAGAAACTTTTTGAACGTCCCTTGTAAATAAAACAATCGCTGGACGACAGGGTAGCTTGGTGTTGGGTTCAACTTTCCTTGAACCTCATGCAAAACTGAACTTACAAAAAAAAAAGAAAAAAAAAAAAAGAAAGGGCAAGATGAAGATAAGGAGGCACTAAATCAGTAGGCAGCCTTGCCCAGGTTAAACTCCAATGCTTTCCCACGGCACACAGACAATCCTCCTCATGTTAAGGGATAACCTGAATCACGTCGCTTTGTTAGTGCGATAAGTCAAACAAAACAGCCACAGAAATGAAACGCACTCACGCACGCACGATCGCACAATACAATGTCAGAAAGTGGATACGCGGCTCTGTTTGTTCATAGAAAACAATAAATCATCACCGTTTCTCTCCCGACAGTATTACAAGCTGACCTCAACGTGAAATGCGTAGCACAATGGCTTGTGGTTAACTACTTCACATTCATCATATTCAAAAAATACGTGAAGGATTTTCTGGCAACTTTACTGTATTCCACTTAAGTCTGAACACACGATTACTAAAGAGTTAACATTCATATAAAAGAATACCATCCAGCCATCCCTGTTAAGGGGTCAGCACAGAGATCTGCGGGTGGATGAGTCTGTGCGGTCCTGGACGATGGACTAGCTGTCTGCAAGGACAGTGTGAGCAGCACTGGAGCACCACAAGGAACAGGCCTGTCTGCTCTCCTCCATCCGACTAGAAATAGAAGAGCAGGTCACGTCACTTGCAGAACTCCTCCGCTGATTTAGCTCACTCTCTCTCTCTTATATTACTTAAGTCTGAACATTCCGGTTGATTTTGCAACTTCTCTCATCGCGCAAAGTATCATAGTTCGCTTGCGGTACCGATGTATTAGTGCGAATCCGAGAGAGACGCGCAGCAGGCCGAGGAGAGGGAAAGTGGGTAGGGCCCTCCACTCTCACACGCCTGGCTCGGGGCGCATCTTACCTCCGCTTAGCTAGTGGACGAGAAAGCTACTTAACAGGTTTAAATCAAGTTTTTTTCTGTAATTTGCTGGAACATTCCGTTTGATTTTGCGACTTCTCTCATCGCGCTAAGAATCGGTTTGTTTGCAGGAGTGATACATTCGATCCAATCCGAGACAGAGGTTGTGAGCCGAGGGGTATGGCTAGTCTATATACAACTAGGAGGTTCCCCTATGCTCACTTCGCTCGCCAGCCATTTCGCGTCTCTAACGCTCACGTTGTGAAGAGGGGGGCTGAACGCACCCCAAGGAGATGTGGTCGCTCCTCCGAAACCCCTTCTTAAACGGTGATAAAATGGGAAACAAATAGTTTTTTTTTTTTTTTAACTCCTCTTTGCTCAATCAGCTGCTGGCTTGCTGCTGCTGCTCCTGCCGTGCAGTTTTATACATATACATACACACACACACACACCAGCCTTTGTTCGAGTCACCTCGTGTTGGAGGGCACCTCTCCTCCACTTAGCTAGCAATACCTGTTTGCTCAGCAGACATCATCATCTAGAGATGGCTAAGGAGTAACATTTGACGTCTTTTAGAGGGAGATCAGAGCTTTATGTGTTTTAGAGGGTAGCTGCTTATTGCCAGAGATATCACGACCCCGGGTAGCTGAACACAATCAGATACAGTGGCAACGTTTGACGCGGGAGAGTACCTTCCTTCCGCTTGGCCAGAATTACATTTTTAAACATTTTTTTTTTATTTCTCTCTATTATAAAAAAAAAAAAAAATCTTGGAAGGCTTGGAAAGAGACGATACGTGATTTTCTCAGAGACACTTTAACGTCCCGTGAGACAAAAGGACAGCCGCTTGTACAGGCATTTAAATGATCGACACGCAGAACATGCAGCTCGGCAGCAGCAAGCCATCAGCTGATCCGACCGCATCTCCTTAGCGTTTGTTCAGCCCCCTAACAGCATAAGTGGCAGAGATGTGAAGTGGCTGGCGCGCAGCCCGGGAGGGGTGAACAAGAGAAGCGAGGCCCCCTAGTATTATTAAAGTTTGTCCCGTTTCACTACTACATAGACGGAGCCGCGGGAGACAGCTAGCTGGGTATATTGATAAGTGGGATGAGACAGAGAAGAGGAGTCGGGAAGAACTTTAGGAATTGTCTACGACTAAACATCAGCAAAACCAAGGAACTGCCTGTGACGGTGCGGGTTGGTTCCATGTTCCTCTTCATTTTGAGAGCCTCTTGAACTTGACACCGTCGATAGTCATGACCGGGATGAGCTGAGCTGATGAGGACAACCACACCAAGGCAAGGGGATGGTGAAAGAGTGAACAGTGCTGCAATTAAAAAAAAACTAAACAAAACAGTGACCCCAAGTGCGGTGCAAGAAATAATCAAATTAAAAGAATATTCCAATAAATAGAATATCCATTAAAATTCAGGTTAAAACTCCGGCAAGAAAATGCCCTTAAAACATAAGCCCCTGACATCCGTTAACTGACATCTCCTCAGCTTATCTGGACTGGACCTTGCAGCTAAGGAGACACCTACCCGACAGACAGACACCAACTCCCATCATCCTGCAGTCAACAGCCTCGGGTCCCTCCCATCCATGGTCACAGAAAGGCTCCCCATCCGAACCACCGCAGCTCTGAGCGCCGGCCACACGCTCTCCACCTCATGGCTCTCTGCCTCTTCTCACACTTGAGCTCGCTCACTCGCTCCTGCACCGAACTCTTGCTTGCCTCATTCCTTTAACATCCGCTCTCCCTTTAGTTCTTCTCATAACGACACACACACTCACGCTTCCCTTTTAAAAGCGGGCATATGGCACAGCTGTGGCTCTCGCTGTGCTGCCACACCACCCAAAAACGCGAGTGCGGCGATTACTTATTTGAAAGTTCCCAATCAGCCGCTGAACTCACTTTACCACAACTGTCCATCGACTTTCACCGCACCAAAGACCCTCTGTGTCCAGTTACTATTCAGGTAGTGGATGTAAGGGTGCTGCACTCAATACAACTACTTGGGGGTCCGCATCAATGACAGGCTGGACTGGTCTGGGACCACAGGGGATCAGGAGAAGAAAGGGCAGAGCAGATTGTTTCCTAAATTGTGTTCTCTTTAATGCGGGTAGTGAAAACCTTCACAGCTTCTATAAATGTGTGATCCCCAGTGTGGTGCCCTGGGCTGGCAACACCACTTCAAGAGAGGACCACCAAATCAACAAGCTAATTAAAAGGGCACAATCAATTATGGGATGCACTCTGGACTCCCCTGGAGGTCAAAGCGGAAGAGAAAATGAAGACAAAACTGGATGCCATTATGAACAATACTGAACATCCTCATTGTGACACACCAACACTGAGGACTTTCAGACAACCAATCACTCAGCAGAAGTACGTGACTTGGGGGGGCTCCCAACAATACACCTCAATAGCGCCTCACTGGGACTGGGACTGGCCAGGCAGAAGTTTTTTCTTTTTAATTTTCTTTCTTTTTAGTCATTCTGGTATGTGTTCAGACCATGGTGTGTGTGTGTGTGTGTGTGTGTGTTGTGGAATATGGCCAGCCAGTCATCCCGGCCAATACCCTCAGGCCGCCAGGTGGAGCCCTCCCTGCAGTATGGAGGTGCCCCGAATACCAGCAGGGAATCATAGACAGTGGAGTTTTCCTTTACAGCCCTGCTGGATACCTTGGGGGCCAACAGAGGATGCTGCAGGGAGGCCCAGAGACTTGTACGTGCCCTATAACCCGGAAGTACGTCCTAGTCTTTGTTCTGTCCTCCCTGGCCATCGGACCTTACTCTTATTCTTATATTGTTATTTAATGTTGACTTATTTTAATTTCCTACTATGTCTTTTATTTTTTTTTTATTTTTCATTATGTAAAGCACTTTGAGCTACACTTTTGTATGAAAATGTGCTATATAAATAAATGTTGTATTGTTTTGTATTGTACAGTCACATGGACAGGAGGAATGGCGTACTTCCGGGATGAAGAGACTTTTGATCTGACCCGGAAGTGCTAAGAAGTTGCATGGACTCAGGGTTCGGAAGCTCTTCCAGGTCACGTACTATAAAGGACTGTGGGAAATCCCAGACGGCGAGCTGAGTGGCAACGCGTCTGGGAGTTGGAGGACTGATTATTGATTGGATTATTGTGGAGTGTAGGGTGCTTTGTGCACTATTTTGTCCTAATAAATATTATTATTGGACTTATCTGGTGTCTGGTCTGAGGGTTCAAGGGGACAACAGCACCCCTTTATCTGTCACAGTGCGTATACACATTTACTTATGTATCTATTTAGAAACCTGTGAGAAGACAAAGAGTTCAAAAGATACACAGGAATTGTTCCACAACAACAATGTGAGTGTCTTGGACTGGCTGCGTCAGAGTCCAAATATCTCAATTTAATGGAGAATTTGTGGCCGAACCTGAGAAAGGTGTCATGTTGGTCATCAGTGAACAGTCTGACTGAGCTTGAGTAGTTTAGCAAAGTAAGAAAAGAGAAAAATGGCAGAGCTGATAGAGAGAGAGACCGACCTTAGCACACCCGCTCAAGGCTGTCAAGACTGCCATGTACCAAATTGTGACGTGAAGGGGATCATTACTTTTGCGGTTCATTATTTTGTGTTTTACTGCTAAACCAAATCCACTCCGATTCAATGGTGTACAATAATAATAAGTAAACGTCCAAACAAATGACAATCTATTTTATAGTGTACTTATTTGAAATGGGCACGGCACGGTGGTGCAGTGGGTAGCGCTGCTGCCTCACAGTTAGGAGACTCGGGTTCGGTTCCCGGGTCCTCCCTGCGTGGAGTCTGCATGTTCTCCCCGTGTCTGCGTGGGTTTCAAAGACATGCAGGTTAGGTGCATTGCCAATCCTAAATTGTCCATGGTGTGTGCGTGTGTGTGTGTGCGCCCTGCCTGGGGTTTGTTTCCTGTCTTGCGCCCTGTGTTGGCTGGGATTGGCTCCGGCAGACCCCCGTGACCCTGTAAGTTAGGATATAGCGGGTTGGATAATGGATGGATAGATATTTGAAATGGAGTTTGTCATTTGAATCAGTCCTGCAAAGAAACGTCTCAAAAGCCACAGTGAGCCACATATGGATTTCTAATCCCAGAAGAGGAGACTAAAAATGAATGGCTCCCAAGAGAATGCCGTGGGATTAACTCATCTCAACAATCCATCACAAACCAACACAACCTCAATGGCAGGCTCAGAGGCTTGATGACAGGAGATTTCCAGTAGGGCTGTTTTTACCGTATACCACCCAAGCTGTTCAAGTGGACGCTTTGACATTTGGCCTCTGCTACCGTTTAGGAAACACGTTGCCCTTTGAAATCTTTCAAGGGGTTAAGAAGAGGAGAAGCTCCGACATGGCCTTAAATGTGCAGCCAGGCATTGTCTCGCTCAAATCTGTGCTTTCTGGGTCGGCCCAGAGCTAAAAAAAGAGCAGCATGAATGGTAATTCACTCCTGAACTCAGAGAGCACCAGCTATTAACCTCGGTTTCCAAGCTTTATCTCTCTGCGACTAAATGCCAGGAAAACATTAATCAGAACAACAATAGGAGACGCAGATGAACGAGAAATGCTTTTTTGCTGTTCCAAGCCTATTAGAGATTAAGTTTTACTGGGACTCCACTGCAAGCTAAACCCTAGAGAGGCGATCTCTGAATTTCAAATACTGTTGGTATTGCATGTTCACAACCAGTGGATAATGAACTGCATCTCCTTATTTCTTCCCTCACTCTGCTTTTTCAGGTGACAGCACACATTATCTTCAGCAACTGTTTTGGGCTCCTTCTGGGCATACCCAGAGAGTCCCAAGCCAGCCAAGATATAGGATGGCCTGGGTCTTCTCCTACTGGGCCATGGCCTCGAACACTCCACTGTGGGCACCCTAACTACATTCTTAAGCCATAGTAACAGGCCCTGGAGAAGTCGAGATCCTACTCGGACATCACTAATCAAAGTTGAGTGTAGTGAGGTCAAAAGATATAACCTTGAATAAGCCAACATGAACTCTCAGGTGTCCAAAATTGTAAGCCTGAGCTGTGCCTCCATACTGGACCACCTTAACATAAACAACAAAATGTTCTGGGCATTCTTCTGAACAGAAACGTTTTCAAGAAGTTTTAAATTGTAATTTTAGGTTTCGCCTTAAAGGATTCAATACATTGGTCCTCATGGGGTATCCGCTTTTATTCAAGCATCAAAGATGGCGGCAAGTTCAAGTGCAGCGGGCAACACACTGTGAGGTTTTTTGTGGCTTTTTTTTTTTTTTTACGGTGGCTGGAGTACCAATCCTGCCACCAACCCCCAAGTCTTTGCTGCTAGTTGGAGGATGTAATCAGAATACTGTATAGGTTTAATGTCACTTTGCTCTGTGCAAATATTTTAAATCTAAATTCTTTCTAAATGCATAGCTGAGCCAGATTTAGTACAGAGGGGCTCAGCATTTAGAACTGCTAGGCAAGCATTAGAAGATGAGAAAGGGATAAATACGAAAATGGGCATTGTACGATTTCTGTGTGTAAGAAATTGAATCCTCTCTTTGCTTTGTTTGGAATGGTATGATTTACACAAGTGGGGTCCTGCACATGGAGAAAGAGTATAAAGCCTTGGAACATTGCCCGGCACACCTTGAAGCTAATGGATGGATGGAAGAGGACGTCATCCTATCCTGAAAATACCTTCCGAAAATGGCAGACTCTCATAGACGCTTCCTTCGTCTGTAATGCCACATAAATCGTCATTAAAGAAAGCAAAGTTATTTTCTCTTATGTGATTTCTTACCGTCATATCACTATGGGAGGGATATCGCCTTTTTACATTATATCAACTGCGGTGGGCTGGAACCCAGACTGGGATTCGTTTCCTGCCTTACGCCCTGTGTTGGCTGGGATTGGCTCCAGCAGACCCCCGTGACCCTGCAGTTAGGATATAGCGGGTTGGATAATGGATGGATGGACATTATATCTATATAGTTTCGGTAGAGAGGACGATAAGAATAAAAACTTCCATCAGTTTTTCAAGTTTGTTCATAACCAGAACAGATCACTTCATAGTTCTGCCATTGCGGCTGGAATGTGAACCAGATTTTTTATGGTGTATTATATTGTTTGTTAATCTCGTATCTATCTAAAAAAGAAAAATCAGAAGTCGTCTCCTCTAGACTTTCTCATATACTCAGATATGGGATGGATATTTGAGATGTAAACTGCAAGACAATGATTATATTTTTACATTATGGACATTAAAGAACCATCAACAACAAATCAAATTAATAATATATTGAACAGTTACTGTATTATAATTTAAATATAAATTGAGCATGAGCTCAAGCGCGTGCAGAAGGAACTCCGAGTCCAGATCAGGGCGGCGAAGGAGCAGTACAGGAGAAAGCTGCAGCAGAGGTTGCAGAATAACAGCATGAAGGAAGTGTGGGATGGGATGAAGATCATCACTGGCTGCAGCTCGAAGTGGGGTGCCACCATCGAGACAGACGTGGAGAGAGCAAACCAAATGAACAACTTCTTTAACAGGTTTGACTACCCTAACCCACTCTCACCTCGGAGTACTGCACCCTCCACCCATTCTTCTGCTGATACCAGCATAGGTGAGACATCCCCATCCACAATTACAGCAGAACAGGTGAGCAGAGAGCGAAGGAGACTTCGTGCCAGCAAAGCAGTGGTTCCAGATGGAGTATCGCCACGACTGCTGAAGGTCTGTGTGCTGGAACTGGGGAGTCCTCTACAGCGCATCTTCAACCTGAGCCTGGAACAGAGGAGAGTCCGTGGCCTTTGGAAAACATCTTGTATCACCCCAGTCCCAAAGGTATCACGTCCTAGTGAGCTGAATGACTTCCGGCCTGTCACTCTGACGTCACATGTGATGAAGACCATGGAGCGGCTGCTGCTTCACCACCTGAGGCCACAGGGCCACCACACCCTTGACCCTCTGCAGTTCGCATACCAGGAGAAGGTGGGTGCGGAGGATGCCATCATCTACATGCTACACCGATCCCTCTCCTACCTGGACAGAGGCAGTGGTGCTGTTAGAATTATGTTTCTGGACTTCTATAGCACCTTCAACACCATCCAACCTCTGCTCCTTAGGGACAAGCTGACTGAGATGGGAGTAGACTCACACCTGGTGGCATGGATCGTGGACTATCTTACAGACAGACCTCAGTATGTGCGTCTCAGGAACTGCAGGTCTGACATTGTGGTCAGCAGCACAGGAGCGCCGCAGCAGACTGGACTTTCTCCGGTCCTGTTCAGCCAACATACATCAGACTTCCAATACAACTTGGAGTCCTGCCACGTGCAAAAGTTCGCTGACGACACTGCTATGGTGGGCTGCATCAGGAGTGGGCAGGAGGAGGAGTACAGGAACCTAATCAAGAACTTTGTTAAATGGTGCAACTCAAACCACTTACACCTGAAAACCAGAAAGACCAAGGAACTGGTGGTGGATTTTAGGAGGCCCAGGCCCCTCATGGACCCTGTGATCATCAGAGGTGACTGTGCAGAGGGTTCAGACCTATAAATACCTGGGAGTGCAGCTGGATGATAAATTGCACTGGACTGTCAATACTGATGCTCCGTGTAAGAGAGGACAGAGCCGACTATACTTCATTAGAAGGCTGGCGTCCTTCAACATCTGTAATAAGATGCTGCAGATGTTGTGGCGGTGGTGTGCTGGGGAGGCAGCATAAAGAAGAAGAATGCCTCACGCCTGGACAAACTGGTGAGGAAGGCAGGCTCTACTGTAGGCATGGAGCTGGACAGTTTGACATCAGTGGCAGAGCGACGGGCGCTGAGCAGACTCCTGTCAATTATGGAGAATCCACTGCATCCACTGAACAGGATCATCTCCAGACAGAGGAGCAGCTTCAGAGACAGACTGCTGTCACCATCCTGCTCACTGACACACTGAGGAGACCCCACACTATGCGACTCTTCAATTCCACCCGGGGGGGTAAACGTTAACATTATACAAAGTTATTGTCTGTTATACCTGCATTTTTATCACTCTTTAATTTAATATTGTTTTTTATCAGTATGCTGCTGCTGGAGTATGGGAATTTCACCATCGGATTAATAAAGTATCTATCTATCTATCTAATAATACGTTCATATTTTTCAATGTATCCTATTAGTTGTCTAGGTAGGTAGTTATTAAGAAAACACTTACGTGGAAGTGCTCTTAAGACCAAATGAATGGAACTGATTGGGAAACAGCAAATAGCAGGCACCCTAAACAATTTTCAGCAGTTTTGAAAATCTACAGATAAAATATTTAATGACATTTCTGGAGTAAAACCACCGTAAAGTGCACTCTTCAGGTTATTTATGACAGAGGCAGCTTATCTGAAAATCAATTGGAAGCCAGCAACACAGCAACCGACATCACCAAGGCAAAGAGAACAGTAACACACTGGTGTCGCGTTGAGGTAATTACAGAGCCGCACTTCCTAAAGGCGGCGTGGGCCGTGATGCACAGATAATTCGGTGACATTTCTGACTAAGACCTTCTGCGGTGCAAAAGGCTAACTAAATAAAATTAGTTCAGTATAAAAAGCACTCTCCCTTAAACACAACTGGCAAATTTCATTAACAGAGGACGCTAATACCTTAGCGTTTTTTATCCAGCCCTACAAATTATGGAAAATGGCTCCAGTGTTACGTGACCCTCATTTTTAAATAAGCCGTCTTTCTTTCTACAGATACCCCATGGAATCGAAAATATCCAAAGTAGAGGCAGCCCTTAAATTACATTTTGAGAGCACAATCTCCCTCCAGCAAGTAGAGCCACACGAAGGATGTAAATTGGAAACGCAGCGAGTCTGTGTCATCACTGACGGCTGACAGGACTACCAAAAAGCAGCAGATGTGAGATTTAGAGAAGGCCGACTCAGAGGTTTGTATGAGTGTCCCCCCCCATGTGTGTCATGTCTGTGTTGGTTTTCTCCCATACTCCAAAGACATGCAGGTTGGGTGGACTGGAGACACTAAATTGGCCTTTCTGTGTGTGTGTGTGTCTGTGTGTTAATCCTGTGATAGACTGGCACCCTGCCCAGGTGTTGTTCCTGCCTTGTGCCGTATGCTTGCTACAGTCCCATGTGACCCTGCTCAGGATTAAGTGGGCTTAGACGGCATGGGACAGTAAGGTACGGTATGGTTCTTCCATTTTTTCCCTAAAAGGGTTTTTTTTTGGGAGTTTTTCCTTGTCTTCTAAGAGAGTCAAGGCTGGGTGGCTGTCAAAAGGCAGGGCCTGTTAAAGCCCATTGCGGCACTTCTTGTGCGATTTGGGGTTATAGAAAAATAAACTGTATTGTAAGGTATGGTTTGTGGTCCTCCCTGCGTGGAGTTTGCATGTTCTCCCCGTGTCTGTGTGGTTTTCCTCCGGGTACTCCAGTTTCCTCCCACAGTCCAAAGACATGCAGGTTAGGTACATTGGCGATTCTAAATTGTCCTTAGTGTGTGCTTGGTGTGTCCTGAGGTGGGCTGGCGCCCTGCCCGGGGTTTGTTTCCTGCCTTGTGCCCTGTGTTGGCTGGGATTGGCTCCAGCAGACCCCCCGTGACCCTGTAGTTAGGATATAGCGGGTTGGATAATGGATGGATGGATGGTATGGTTTGTACAAGTATGGCTTATTACTCCATCTAAGGTTATCAACCTACTGTATGCCTTCCCAGTGTTTTGTTTAGAGTTTGACATTACTTAGTTTGCTTCCCCCATTCCATCCATCCATCCATCCATTATCTAAATTAAACGTCGTTGAAGTAGCAAAAGAAATTGGTAACTGCGCTGCTGCAACAAAATTCGATACATCTGAGAAAGTGGTGTGAGACTGGAGGAGGCAAGAAGATGTGAAAAAAAAAATGAATAAAAATTATGTGTCGTATTTTTGAACGGCCATATACATCAGGGTCTGATTTGATGTTCAATTTTCCAGGTTTCAAGACCCAACTTATACGTGTTGTCCCAGATGCCTGGATGGTCCACAAGAGCGACAATACCTTCCTGGGGCGACGAGAGGGCAGCCGACCTGGTCTGCTTGGGGGCCAATAGAACAGAGCTGGGAAGCTCATCCCTATGGGAGTTTGTGGCCACCGCCTGGGGGTGCCCAGACAGTTATGGAACACTGGATGGCAGCACTTCTGCCACACCAGGAAGTGCTGCCAGAAGAAATCCCAGGGACACCTGGAGTACTTCCGGGTGCTCATCTGACAATTCCGTCACACCAGGAAGTGTCGTTGGACGGAGCACCTGGAGCCCATCCGGGTTATTATAAAGGGGGCCGCCTCCCTGGAGGTCATAGAGAAAGAGAAAGACTGTTGGAGAATAAGGCATTGTGGTGCTGTGGATTAATAAAGGAGTGTGTTTTGGACATTCTGGCGTCTGTCTGTCCATCTGTCATCATTCCACAATGTGTATATACAGTAATGAGGGCATTCAAATTCCTTAGAATTAAAAGTCAAAGCAGAATTTTAAAAAATGTAAGCATATAATCTTTAAAAATCACTCAATAACCAGATTACCAAGGGTGCATTTTACAATTTCAGGAACACTGGAAACCTTAGACCTCTTATAATATTTCAAGATGCTGAGAAAATATTCAGGTTTTGGTTTTCAATCAGCTAAATTACTGTAATGCACTCCTAGCCGGTTAGTTCAGAATGCAGCAGCAACAACAATCCTAACTAGAAAAAAGAAAACCTTGAGCACATGACACCAGTTTGAGCATCGCTACATTGGTTACCTGTGTGTTTTAGAACTGACTTTAAAATACAACTAATCTCTACGTAGAAAAGGTAAAGCCCTCACTGACTCCTCACTAACTCTCCCGCTTTCCATATTGGTGGGAACCTAAGATTGTACGTGCTCATTCCTTGCAGTGTACTTAAAAAAGTTTGGTACGTTTCATGTCCTATTGTAACACCCGGGGGGATGGTTGTACCCCCTAAACTGTACGTACAGATAGGGGAGACCCCTCCTCACTATTTCTGCAACTTCCAATATACATAAGAAGCCCACATTTCCCATGCTCATCCTTTACACTGTACTTACAAACGTTAAGTAGGTTTCATGTTGCGCCGTGCCCCGTAACGAACGTTCAAAAATAACGTCTTCTTTTTGGCGGCTCTCGACATTATGCTGTACTGTATGGAACTTTTAGAACTGCCCTCTCCTTGTGGCGGTTTAATTCCTTATTTCCGTTAACAGAGGAGCCCAAGGGCCACCCCCCGGTCCCCTGTCCTTTTTCCACATGGCCGCTGTCCGCGCAACTACCACGTGGTTGGCTCCCTGCCTAAAAATGTGCATTTCTCATACACAACATTTACAATCATAAATTAAACTCTTTACAGTCATCAAATTCACTCTCAATACTATAAGCAGCCTACAACAATTACATTGACAATCATGTTATGTTATTTTTAAAATGTTTCCCTTTCTTTTTCATAACTTCTTTAACGCACTACTTCTCTGCGTAAAACACGGACGGAATCACGGAATTAACACTTAAAAATGGATTTTAGATTGAAAAAACGGAAATGTGAGAAATTTAGAGACTTAAGGGGCGACTTACAAAACCTCGTAGTAAATTAAACGATTGAATAATCTATAGTTCTATCATTCAGGTACTATTTTCTAGTTTCTTGTTTTTGAATCGAATGCAATTCTTTGTGCGTAGAAATCCAGTCGGTCCTCTGTCTATTTATGTACGTGTTTCCTGTACGTTTTCTCGCGAAAGGCACACGAGTTAGCCAGCTGTGCGAGACAGAAATGTCGAAGCGAGCGGTATCAGACCTAACTACGTCGAAAAAACTAAAACACGAGCTTAACTGCAAAATTGAGGGTACAACAATATCTCGGCGACTTTTATGAATCTGGACAACTTTTCTGCAAGTTTTGCCAGTTTACCTTAGACTGGACACAAAAAGATACTTGCGATGACCACGTGAAATCTAAAACCCACCTCAAGAACAAGGACAGACTAAGATCAAAAAGTGTTCCCGTTCAGGTAACAACAGAGGAAATAACAAAATCGTCAGATGCAAGATGGAAAGTTTGTGACCATGCGAGTCAGACATACCGGCCAAAAAAAATGACAAAGATGCGTCCTTTCTTTATTAAGCATTGTAAACAGGGAGGCGCGCTGCCAGAAAATGAGAGCAGTCTTCATCAAACTTATGTGCCCCGTGTCTTTGAACAACATATGGACGCCGTTCTTCTAAAGTCACATAAGATATGGCGATGCTGCAAAGTTGGCAAAGTTTTATACTTCATTCCAATGTTGAAAACAAATCGCGTTCACTGAGATGAGCTACACTGGTAAAACTCTGAACAGGAGGCGGCAGGCCCTCAAGCCATTTGAACTTAGGCTGCAACATGGAGATCAAAACAAAGGAAACAGCAGGAGGGTCCAGAAAATCTATTTTTATGTGGCCGCTGATGGTGCTTGCTGTTTATGGCACCAGAGAGCGGTGACGTGTTGCACGTTGGTCAAAGAAGAAAGGATCTCACTGTAGTCTGTACGTGCGGCAGCAAACTTGACAATCCCACTCCGCTTCCCAGCTTTCATCTCTAAAACACAATTTCATGCCCTCCTGGGAAATACGACGTACTCCTTATCATAAACCTCAAACACACTTTCCTTTTTAAGCCCAGGAGGGTCTTTTTCTCCCTCTCTGCTTCACTGGGGGTATCTATACACACCCCACCCCACCACCATGTTCTTGACACTTAAAAAACACGGTCAGGAAAAACATTCAAAGACCAACCATGGTGGGCTATTGCATCACCTTATAGCTGCAATGCATTTTAAACAATGACTACAACACTATGATAATCTTCTTTCGGATGCTCCCATTAGGGGTCACCACAGCAGATCATCATCTTCCATATCTTTCTGTCCTCATCATCTTGCTCTGTCACACCCATGACCTGCATGTCCTCTCTCACCACATCCATAAACCTTCTCTTAGGCCTCCCTCTTTTCCTCTTGCCTGGCACCTCTATCCATAACATCCTTCTCCCAATATACTTATCATCTCTCCTCTGCACAAACCAATGCAATCTCGCCTCTCTGACTTTGTCTCCCAACTGTCTAACTTAAGGTGACCCTCTAATGTCCTCATTTCTAATCCTGTCCATCCTCGTCACATCCAATGCAAATCTTAGCATCTTTAACTCTGCCACCTCCAGTTCTGTCTCTTGTGCCACCGTCTCCAGCCCATATAACATAGCTGGTCTCACCACGGTCCTATAGACCTTTCCTGTCCCTCTTGCTGATACCCATCTGTCACAAATCACTCCTGACACTCTTCTCCACCCACTCCACCCTGCCTGCACTCTCTTCTTCACTTCTCTTCCACACTCCCCATTACTCTGTACTGTTGATCCCAAGTATTTAAACTCCTCCACCTTCACCAACTCTACTGTCTGCATCCTCACCACTCTTCTGACCTCCCTCTCATCCACACACATGTATTCTGTCTTACTGACGTTCATTCCTCTCCTCTCATATCTCATCCTCTCCAGGGTCTCCTCAACCTGCTCCCTACTTTACTTACAGATCACAACGTCATCAGCAAACATCACAGTCCACGGGGACTCCTGTCTAATCTCGTCTGTCAGCCTGTCCATCAGCATTGCAAATAAGAAAGGGTGCAGAGCCTGTCCCTGATGTAATCCCACCTCTGTAGCTCCTACCGCAGACCTCACCACGGTCACACTTCCCTCATACATATCCTGTACAACTCTTACGTATTACAACGAGCAGTCTTTATAATCTTGCAGGTGACCCTAAACCATTGTAAGTATACGTCTTTTTTAGGGGTTTTGGAACCCAACGACTGTGTGCATAACATTTAGTTCTTCCTACAAAACACTCTGAAAAAGTAAAAATCGTAATTTTTATGCAACGAGTCCATCTTGTTAGGTATATGGGTGCTACCAGTCTATGGGTCCCATTGTCGAGGCACAGGGAGGTCAGGCAAGTAAGGCTGCATCATCTGATGCGACAGGTTTAATGGTCAGAACCGGCGCCCATGATCTCGTCTGATTCTGTAGATAATCCCTTGATGGACTATATGTTGGTATCCTCATGTGGCACCAAGTTTTTTGCCTGCCTGTGGAAAAGTCATCTCAGTTAAAGGAGCACTGAAATCACCTGGCAGAAGGGCCCTTTCATCCAATTGGCCAAACCAGCACTTAGTCAGCTGTAGAATGGTCAGTGGGGGGAGCTTATTGGCCAAGGCCTCCAGGACTTGACTCCTGTTCTACAATCTGGCTGTGGTTCTACCATTAGCTGATGGACAATGGATGGAAGTTTATTAGTTCCTACTTTGATTTTGATATTTTGAACAAATATGTATCCTAGTATGATAGTTCTGTATTTAGCAAATGGTATTGTCTATTCTTGCATTTCGCCTTGAGAGCGGACATGGTGGTCTGTGCTTGCATTTTGTTATCGCACAGCACTCCTCACCAAGTCACTTGTACCATTGTAAAGTAACCCCTCGCTATATCACGCTTTGACTTTCGAGACTTCATTCTAACACGGATTTTACATGTAAGTATATCTAAACATATAACGCAGATTTTTCACTGGTTCGCGGATTTCTGTGGACAATGGGTCTGTTTATTTCTGGTACATGCTTCCTCAGTTGGTTTGCTCAGTTGATTTCATACAAGGGACGCTGTTGGTGGATGGCTGAGAAGCTACCCAATCAGAGCATGCAGTTAAGTTCCTGTGCGCTGATTGGCTCAGTGACAGAGCTCCGAATTTGATTCCACTGCGTTAACCAGGAAGTCTTGTCTCGTTTATTCAGCATCAACGTGCTTCGCTGTGTAAAGAGTTCACTTTTGTGTTTATCTTTGTGTATAGTGAAGCCCTTCATTATGTCTCCAAAACGATCTGCTCCTGCTACTGCTTCAGGGGCCGTGCCCAAGCGCCAATGGAAGATGTTAACGATTGCCGAAAAGGTAAAAGTTTTGGATATGTTGAAGGAAGGGAACAGCTACGCCGCTGTAGGACACCATTACGGCATCAATGAGTCCACGGTTCTTTTTATTTAAAAAGGAGGAAAAGAATATAAGAGCTACGGCCACAGAGTCCTTTAACCAGGGTGCAAAACGAGTTGTAAGTGGACGTGATAAGGCGGTAGTCTGGATAGAATCTGCTTTAGGGATTTGGATTGAAGACGAACAACGGCGGTGCCTGAAGAGGCTCCTTTAGAAGAGCTGTAACGCTCTCCTTTGTTGTGCAGTAAAACTAAACTCATCGTTATCGGACAAGTCGTCGTGTCATTGTTGGTGAGTAACCATAATTCATTTTCTACGTACAGTACTTCGTACATAATACGTACGTTTAGTGTCACCGTACACATATTTTACTGTATGCAATTTTTCTTGCATTGTACGTATTTATTGCTGGTGGCCTGTTGATTGTAATGGATGTAACATGTGATATCAGAGACACTCGATATCTTTAAAATAACATGTACGTTGTACTGTATATAAAGTGTGTTTACATACATAATTTCATCGAATCGTACCTAATATCTAAGAGAATACAAAGGGGTTATGCTGTATAACTGTGCGGGAAATGTTTATAAGAGTGTGGGAGAGTTTATAAGGGTCTAAAATATATAAAAATAACCATAGAAACATATGGTTTTTACTTCACGGATTTTCACCTTTCGCTTGGGGTGGTTCTGGAACGCAATCACTGTACAGTATTGTATTTCTGAGGTGACCGTGATAGATCGGCCATCGAGCTCTGTGAAGAGGGTCACTTTTGTTCTGTTTTGTGTGTTGTATTTACCTCATTTTTCAACACTCTTTGCATGCCCAAAGTACCTTGGGAGGTCTCGAAATGAATTGCCCTTCCCCAGATTTCTTTCCCTACATGTTTTATTTTTGTGTGTTGAGTATTTTCTTGTCTTCTTGTAGATTCAGGGCTGGGGGAGCTATCAAAAACAAGGCCTGTTAAAATCTACTGAAGTATTCTTTGTGTGATTTTGGGCTCTACAAGAAATAAAATATTTTTATTGACCGATGGGGCTTGACTTTTGTTTCTGATTTTGGCCTTTTCCCTGACTTTGTTTCATCTCCTGATCTTTACATTAAAAAAAAAAACCTTTACTGTCTCACTTCAAGTCCGTGCATAAGCTTCTCCAAATCTGCAAAGCTAAAAAGATCCTGAACTCCTTTTTAATGGTGAATTTTCACAATGGGAAGACATGATAAACATTCATTTAAATTGAAGAAAAAATTTCATTTTTCCTTGGCTAACCCCCTCAAAAAAACATGAATAAAAAAATACTTTAAAAATACCCAAGTTTAGTTTAATAACCTTAGCATTAGAGCTGAGCATCACTCGGGCTGTAAAAACAATGCTAATAGCGTTAGTCCCGAGCATCACTCAGGCAACTGTATAAACGTGTCTTGCGTTAGCGTTAGACCAGAGGATTACTGGGGCTGGTAAAGTGCCAACAGTGTTAGTGCCAAGCATTGCTCAGGTGTGTTTTGCGTAAGCGACACGCCCAAGTAACAGTCCTAGTCTCACAATGGCGTCTCGGAAGGTGTGTTGCAAGCTCTTGACAGAAATACGAGTAGTGATGACGAAGTGTATCCATCTTTGAAATTGAATGGGACAGTGAAACTGAAAGTGACTCTGATGAATCCAAAAGTGACACTCCTGTCAATCACACATGGACAGTGGGCTCTTCAAAAGCTGATCAGTCTGGAAAGAAAGTCCGCAAGGAACCGTGCTACTCTAGTCCCGACTGTGACGCTAGATTGTGTATTTCAGTGCGCTTCAAGATATACCACACAAACACATTCTGACAGTATAAACAAGATTAGAATTACATTATGCTTATTATTATCATCATCATCATCATCGGGCGGCACAGTGGCGCAGTGGTAGCGCTGCTGCCTCGCAGTTAGGAGACCCGGGTTCGCTTCCCGGGTCCTCCCTGCGTGGAGTTTGCACGTTCTCCCGTGTCTCGTGGGTTTCCTCCGGCGCCCGGTTTCCTCCCACAATCCAAAGACATGCAGGTTAGGTGGATTGGCGATTCTAAATTGGCCCTAGTGTGTGTTTGTGTGTGTCCTGCGGTGGGTTGGCACCCTGCCCAGGATTGGTTCCTGCCTTGTGCCCTGTGTTGGCTGGGATTGGCTCCGGCGGACCCCCGTGACCCTGTATTCGGATTCAGCGGGTTAGAAAATGGATGGATGGATGGATGGATTATCATCATCATTATTAGTACCAATATTACACTTTCCACAATTGACTTTGTACTTTAAGTGTTTTGCACATTTTACAGTAGACAGATGATTTAATAATAATATTTTTCAATCCAAATAATGCAACACTTTTGTCATTGTCGGAGATGGCTGGGTGGGGCGACCTGGCCGGGATGCCCAGGAGGACCAGAGGAGGGCTTACGCCTTCCCCAGACCATGTGGGGGCGACCACCCTGGTACCTTTGGGGGCCTGTGGTCATCGCCAGGGGACGCCCCTATGCCTTTGGAGCCCTGGACACCCAGAGTGCTTCTGGGGATACAGCCAGCACTTCCGCCACACTGGGGCGTGTCAGTGGAAGATTGCCGGGACACACCTGGGGGATTATAAAAGGGGCCGCCTCCCTTCATATGATGGCTGGATTCGGGAGTGCAGAGGTCAAGGTCTTGATGGAGAGGCAAGGTGGCAGTGTGGTGTTATGGGTCCACAGCTCGTTGAGTAAAGGCCGTTTTTTTTTAAATAAATAATCACCACTCTCGCGGCGGCTTAGCGAGGGGGCGTTGGGCCATAGCAAGCCATGGGGCGATCTGCGGTGTGGGCGTTTCTCACCGAGTGTTCAGGTGAGGAACTGCCCACATCCGTGATTGTTCCCGTGGCTAATGTGCTGCAGCTGCTATGGCCCCTCTCTATATAAATAGAAGCACGAGATGGATAGGGGGAGAGGAGAAGAAAAAAAAAAAAAAGAAAGACGGAGGTTGCAGAGAAGAAGGCAGGAAGCAGGAGTGAGAAAGCCGGTTGAGAGAAAGAAGGAGAGCGAGCAAGCACAGGCTCACTCTGTATACGAGCAGCTGGGAGAGGCGAGCCCAAGTGAGGCCGAGGGTAGTGGTCGGTCCTGCTGAGCGATTGTTTGGAGCAGGAGTGACCGAGAGAAGGTTGGCTCGCCGCAGCAAAGACAGGCAGCTGGAGTCGGAGATTGGGAAGAGAAGCCCCATTGTGAGCATCCTGGTTTCTGGGGAGCCCAAGTCTCGGTCTAGGTGAGCTGAACCAGAAGGAATCGGAAGGCCACCAGATCAGTTGAGTAGGAGAAGGTCAGCGGCAGGTATAGCGACTCTCCTGTTGCAAAGCCCAATGGGAGAAGCAGGGGAGCCGCCAAGTAAAAAAGACACCGGACTTTGTGTTTTTAAAGGATTGCTTCCAGCGTTGTTTTAACCTCGTTTTAAAGGATTGTTTTTTCTATTTAATGATTTTACCTCCACGTTCTTTTTATGGATCATTTATTGAACTTTATGAAAGCACTGCACTTTATTTTGAACACCTGTTTTGTTTTTGATTGACTCTTTAATAAAAGAACTTCTGCACATCTTTACCATCCCCTTGTTCGATTGTTATTGCCTCCACTGACTAGCTCATCGGTGACATTACCGACGGTGTTGGGTTCAAGGGCTCCCGAACAGCAATGGGAGTGTGGAGCCAAACCCACATCATCACAGGCAGCCTGAAGAAAGAAAGGCATTATTTTGTTGCAGCCAGGACTTTGAGGGACCTTGGGGTTGTGTTGCACATTTGTAAATAGTATTAGTGTGAATAAACGTGTGGTGGTGCTGAATAACCATGTCTACCTGTCTGTGTCCGGGGCTCGTTCCACATCATGTATTTTAACGAAAAAATGTAACGCTAAGAAGGTTAACAACAACATAGGTCATCCCTAATGAGAACTTTCTTTCACTAACTACGGGTTAATAAGGTGGTCTACATATGCTTTATCAGTTCAGGATTCTCAAGGATCGACTTTGTGCTTTTACAACTACTTCACAATTTATTGGAGCTCTGGTGCACTAGATAATGCGAGACACGCAGACAAGCTGACTAAACCACAGCATCAGTGCAGACTCTCTAGTGGTGGGTCACCAACGTCCAGCCCCTACTGTGTTGTGCAGACTGTGCCAAGTATACTTGGAACTCCTACAAAGATATCCGGTGTTCTGACACAACTACAGAAGTTGGAAAACCACAAAGGCTGAAATAAATAAGACCGGATCAGGAGTCCAAAGGGAAAGCAGGGTTTGACTATCCAAAGGACAAGAGGAGCAACCAAACAACACACAAGTCAAACATCAAAGTTGAAAAAACGGAACAAAAGATCAGAAAACTGAGAAAATGTTACAAGACAGTAATTACACAAAGTATAAGGTTTTATCTAGAAAAATGGATGGCGCCAATAATTAGATGATGACGTTTACACCGAAAGCTACACCCCTAACAGCTGATAGTACCAGAACTACAAAACATCAGAATGGTGATAGGAAACCAAATTGGCGAGGACGTTATGAAATACACATCCTAGAAGGTATCTGAAGAGGAAATTTATTTGAAGAGAATTGCATTTTTAAAAAGTGTCCTGAATCATACACCTGGGATTTCGTGTTAGCTTGTATGTAGCAAATCATAATTATGACATTATAGCAATAACAGAAAACTAGCTAAATAACAAAGATGGGGATGAATATAACAGAGGGATACACATTGTTTAGGAAGGACAGACAGAAAAGAAGAAGAGGTGGGGTTGCTGTTTACGTCAAACAGAATTTAAACACAAGTGCTCTTCAGGTGGATGATGAGCCCCATCTTAGTGAGGACATCTGGCTTCATCTGGAAAGCATTGGGGGAAACGGGCCTTATCTTAGGAGTGCGTTATAGACCAGCCAATGCATACAGTAATTTCAATACACATCTTTTTAGTAATATTAAAAAGGAAAGTTTACAGGGTGTTATTAAAAGTCATGGGGGGCTTTAACTAGGATAATCTTACGAATAACAGAGTTTTTAGATGTAATCAATGATTGTTTTTAATACGAGAGAAAGAGATATGTCAGAGGGGGGACATTTTTTGTACACTGAGTCTTTTAGGAAAAGAAACATTTCAATATTACATTTAAAGCCCAGCAGATGAACAGGCAATAGGCACCCATTGTTGGCAGCGGGAGTGAGAAGTTAAAAGGCTGTCTGCAGATTGTAGGTATTTGCTGGATTGCAAAAGAGTCGCCACTTTGAAGTTTTTGGCTGGTTCAGATTACAAACAATACCGAGTTGTGATAGCAGAACTGCTCCTTCCTTGGAGGATGTCTGTATTTACCTGACTTGGCAATTAACATGTTTGACAATATTGGTTTCTAAACAGCAGATCTGTACTCATTAATGGTTGGTAACAATACATTTTGTTAACTTGTGTGTTTGTCATTATTTGTTAAACCCAAGGAATTTAGATGTGCCATTGTTTAATCTGATTGTCCAGAACTGATAATTGCAGGGACTGAAGGAGATTTAATCCCTGGCCAGGAGAAGGCGAAGGGAGAGGGACAGTCCACTGAGAACGCTGCCAAGACTCGCAGAGAGCACAAAGGCGCACTGGCAGACTGGGGTACCTGGCTGGCACGACGGGAGGCGCAAGGACAGCAAGACTTACTTCCGGGGAGGAAGAGACAGCTCCACAAGGAGACGCTAGTTGTGCGTCCAGCGAGAGAGGGAAGCCGCATGAAAGGACCGAGCAAAGCTGGCAGACGAGAAATGAGGTGTGCCAAGGAGCCCAGTGTGGAAATAAAGGAACGACGAAGACACGCTGACAGGGATTCCACGATTTTCACAAAACTTTGGATGTGAAACGAGTGTCCGGCGAACAGAGTGCATCCAATGACAGTTGAACGATTAAGTGTTGGGGTAACACTGAGAACAAACTGGACTCTGCACCACTAAAGGTTGTATCCTCCAATTCTGTTTTTGACGGACTTTTAGAGTGTGGACTGTGTGTTTTCCTTTTAGAAAAAGGAAATTCATTCTTGATATTGTTAGATTTGGTTTATGTTCATTTATCTTTTTCATGTACTTATTATTGTCTAGTGTAATATAAGTTACTGTTGCTTTTCCTGAAATTACTGTTGTGTTTTTCATTGTGTGTTTACTCACCGCCCAATTTAAAGAACACTGTGTGCTATTATTGGTAAATTTCAGGAGTTCCCAGTCTCTTAATAAACTGGGTGGCGTAGTCGGATATTTAAATGGTGTCTAAGTTAGATTACCTGTAAGTGTGACCAGACACCTGTCACAGATATACAGAGATAGAGAGATACGTAATTAATTCCAAGGGGAAATTTACATACTCCAGCAGCAGCAGCAAACTAGTAAAAAACAATATTAACAATATGTTAACGCACCAATGCTGGGTGAAGCCTGTCTAGATTTAGTATATTGTAAGAATCAGGATAGAGTTGATGGTGTCTTCCTAACCGACTGGGTCACATGACCATAATATCATACAATTCTCAGTGTTGTGGATGCAAAGTCAAAAACTGTTAACTTTAACTTTGGTGGGGTAGATTTTGAGCAGATGCAGCCAAGTCTATGGAGTGCAGAGACAGTTGAGGAGCAGTGGAACAGGTTAAAAAACGTTCACATGTAACGCCAGACAGGTACATACCTAAATTTGGAATTAGTAGGAAGTTTAAAATACTCTGCAGTGCATTAATAAATAAAAAACAGACGAATAAGACGAGTAAGACTAGTAACTGAAATGAGAATTGTTTGGTGTATTAGACCATGAGGGCAACTATTAAGGAGGATACTAGGCCAGGGGTCCTCAATCCCAGTCCCAGAGAGCCGCGGTGGCTGCAGGTTTTTGTTCTGACCTGGTTGCTTAATTAGAAAGCAATTCTTGCCAATAAAGCACTAACAAGCTATGAAATTAAATTAACGCTGCAATACAGCTCATTCTCATATCCTAGATTTTCTTTCCCTTTCTATCATGCAAATGATTTGAAGGCTAAAATGGACGAGTAGTTCTCAGTCCTTCACTTTTTTCTCTTCATTTTTCTTCCAAGTATTTAATTAAACCCAATAGTGCAGATAAATACACACCGGTGTAAATGTAAAGAAGCTGAATGGAGAAATGCTGCTCTCTCTTGTCATTTGCATGTTATTGATGATAAGGGGCAATTAAAATTAAGCAATAAGGGCTCAAAATCACTAAAGTGAAGCAGAAGTGTTACTTTAGCAATAAGTGCTTTTTATTAAGCAACTGGGTTGGAGCAAAAACCTGCAGCCACTGTGGCTCTCCAGGGCCGTGATTGAGGACCCCTGAGCTAGGGAGACAAAATGGGAGTTAGCGGGGAATATAGCTGATAAGATGAAAAAGACAACCCAAAGGCATTCTTCTGGCATTTCAGCAGTTAAAGAAGGAGGTGAAGTGCAGGAGTAGTAAAGAGGAATTAAAAAATAGACAGTGAAAAAGCAGATAATCTAAACTCACGTTTTTCTGAAGTCTTCATAAGTAAAGGAAGTGGGTAACCTCCCAGTGGTAAACAGGGACTACTAACTGAGGGATTGGTCAAGTGTAGAGGGAGAAGAGCTGCTGAGACAACATAGGCTGAAATCAAACACATCACCAGGACCAGATAATATTCACCCTTGAGTTTATAAGGAGGTTAGAGAGTTCAGGTATAAACCCTTGACACGTGTTTAGGAAGTCACTGTACAATGGAGAAATTTCAAAAGACTGTAAAACAGTAAATATTATCTATACATATAAAGGAGAGTTGGGATCCGAGAGACTGTGTTTGTGTGTTTGTGGAGGGATGGAGAGTTAAGGCGGGTGGGGGAGTCACGTGATCATCTCCCCTCCCATTCACTTCATTTCGCTCCGAGCTGAGCTCCGCAGCTGACGCGGTCTTGCCATTCTTTTTCCTTAGTGTTTAATCCTCTCTCCTTAACTGATTTACTATTTACTAGATGCAGTACCTACTGAATAGTATTTTTTCCTTTAGTGTTTCTACTTACAAAGTAGTTTTTCTTAGTGTTTATTAGACTTCGTGTGCCGGTGTTCCAGGCGGTGTTGCCCTTTTTTACTTTAACTCATTTAGTGTTTGGTAGACTTTTACTTTATCTCATTTACTGTTGTTCCGGTGTTGCCGTTTTCCGTTCTATTTTTATGTAGCATGTTCACAAATTAGTCATAGAGAAAATTTATATATTTTGGCTCCAGGAGGACAAACCAAAAATGTTGTATATGAAGAAGCTCTATAAGTCGCATGTAGATACATAATTATTCCAACTACAGCGACTGCAGCGAAGCGCACATGGTCTGCTAGTTCCATTACATAAAAAGGGTGACCAGGGAGATCCAAGTGACTATAGGCCAGTAAGATTAACGTGCACCATGGGAAAATAGATGGAAGGAATTATTATGGATAATTATGGAACAGGAATTTTACTGGAACAAGGAGGTCGTGATTAACGAACATGCTGGAATTCTATAAGGAAAAAACAAAAGAATGGTGCAAATATTAATTATCTTGACTTTCAGAGATCCTTTAATAAGGCACCACATGAGAGGTTGAGCATACAACTAAAAGAAGCAACAGTTCAGAGTGTGGTGTGTAGATGGGTCCAGAATTGGCACAGCCACAGGAAGCAGAAGGCGATGGTGCAAAAAAAAAAAACCTTATCAAAATTGGCAGATATCAAGAGTGGTGTCCAGCAGGGGTTAGTGCTGGGGCTGCTGCTATTTTTAATATCTATAAATAATTTGGATAGAAATATAAATATCAAGTCTGCAGGTGATACCAAGCTATGAGAATTGGTAAATAACTGAAACTCCACTGAATCTTCACAGAGGGACTTGAGCAGCATACGGGCTTGGGCAGATTTAATGTCAGTAAATGTAAAATATGACATGTAGCAAGTAAAAATGTGAGGTTTGAATACACAATGGAAGAACTGAAAACCAAAAGTCCACCTTACCAGAAGGATTTAGCAGTCCTAGTGGACTGGTCACTATCAACTGTCATGACAGTGTTCAAAAAAAACTAAGAACTAACAAAATGTCAGGTTATATAGCGCCTTGATGTATGGAGTACAAGTCCAAGGGAGGTTCTGCTCAAGCTTTCTAACACACTGGTGAGGCCTCATCTGGAGTCCTGTGTGCAGTTTTGGTCTTCAAAAAGGAAAAAGCAGTGCTAGAAAAAGTGCAGAGAAGAGCGACTCACATGATTCTAGGACTATAGGGGATGAATTGTGAGCAAAGATTCAAAGAGCTGAGCCTTTACAGTTTAAGTAAAGAAGATTAAGAGGAGACTCGACTGAAGTGTTTAAAATTATGAAGGGAACTGTTCAGACAATCGAGTCTGTGACTTTAAAATGAGTTCATTAGGAACACGGGGACGTAGTTGGAGACCTGTTAAGGGGAAATTTTACTCCAACGTTAGGATGTTTCTCTTTACACAGACACAGGGATAAAGTGACTAAGTAGTGTGGTGGGCAATAGGACTTTAGGGACCCTTCAAAACTTCACTTTAATTAAGTGGGCAGGACTGGCAAGATTTGTTGGGCTGTTCTTTTCTGGATTGTTCAAACGTTCTCAGTTCCCAATTGCCACAAAGACAAAGTAATTCCAGACGCCACTCCGGCTGCCCTCTTTGTCAGTTAACTGTGATGATGAAGACTCTGAGGTGACTGAAATTGCGATCTTATTAACATCTGTCAGTGGATGGAAATGGGGCTGTAGCTCGAGTCATGGTGAACTGTAAGTGCATTCGCAATCTGAGGCTGTAAAATTGATACCATTAATAACAATTATTGAAGTATTAATCAAAACTAATCAATACCTTGATCTATTTGATAACCCTAGTGGACGTAGTCTCAGACTCCACTGGACACCTGCTTTTGCATTGTAAAGAACAGGACTTCTTATTTATGGTGCTGGGTGGGCATTAGGAACCTAAATAAATAAATTATATTTGAAACAATTTATTGTTCTATTACATTTTCCCAACAAATCAATTATAAATGAGTTACCATTTAAGACCCTTCAATTGCTAAAAATAAAGAGCAAACAATAAGGTCTAGACTATTTGGCCAAATTCTTTTTAAAAAAAGGGCCTGCTGTTTACGCCTAACAGTTGCAGTGAAATAAAGAGGGGAAAAGAAAAAGAAATTAAAAAAAAAAAAAAAATCACATGACATCAGCCAAAACAAACACATTTCATACCAGAAGACAGATGACTTATCACGGGCTGCTAGCCAGACACTCCGGTTTATTTATAGGGAAGTTATTGAAATTATTTTTTTATTTTTTTTAATCAGATAAGTGCTTCATGCCTTTATGAAACAAAGAATGCAGTCTGTTAGAAAAACCAACCACTTATTATTCTGTGGTTATATTAAGATCTTCAACAGCAGGAAACATAAAATGTAGACGGTGTAAACTATCGACAACGACGAGTCGGTGAACAGGGTTTGAGTTTTGCACCAAAAAAGGCAGCAGCCTGAATCTGGCCTACTAGATGAAGCATTTCTGAAACATTTTATAAGACACATAACAGAATACCCAATATTATGAAAAAAAGAAAAGTTTATACTTATCAATATACACAATAGAGCCAAACGTTTGTGGGCACATTAGAACACTCGAGACGAGAACAGGCCATTCAGCCCAACAAAGCTCGCCAGTCCTATCCACTTGTTTCCTCCAAGAAAACATCAAGTCGAGTTTTGAAAGTCCCTAACGTCGTCTTACTGTCTACCACACTACTTGCTCGCTTATTCCAAGTGTCTATCGTTCTTTGTGTAAAGAAAAACTTCCTAATGTTTGTGCGAAATTTACCCTTAATAAGTTTCCAACTGTGTCCCCGTGTTCTTGATGAACTCATTTTAAAATAACAGTCTCGACCCACTGAACTGATTCACTTCATAATTTTAAACCGTTCAGTCAGGCCTCCTCTTCATCTCCTGTAAAGGCTCAGCTCTTTTAATCTTTTCTCATAACTCATCCCCTGTAGCCCTGAATCAGCCTAGTCGCTCTTCTCTGGACCTTCTCTTGTGCTGCTATGTCCTTTTTGTAGCCTGGAGACCCAAACTGCACCCAAGACTCCAGATGAAGCCTCACCAGTGTGTTATAAAGGTTGAGCAGAACCTCCAGTGACTTGTACTCCACACATCAAGGTGCTATATAACCTAACATTCTGTTAGTCTTCTTAATGGCTTCTGAACACTGTCTGGCAGTTGATAGCTTAGAGTCCACTACGACTCCTAAATCCTTCTCATGAGGTGGACTCTCGATTTTCTGACCGCCAATTGTGTATTCAAACCTCACATTTAAACTTCCTATTTGTAATTCTTTACATTTACTGACATTAAATTTCATCTGCCACAAATCTGCCCAATTCTGTCTGCTGTCCAAGTCCTTCTGTGATGATATAACGGATTCCAAATTATCTGCTAATCCATCTCTCTTAGTATCATCTGCAAACTTAACCAGCTTGTTACTTATATTCCTATCTAAATCATTTCTATATATTAAAAAATATCAACGGCCCCTGCTGGTCACCACTCTTAACATCGGCCAGTTCTGATGAGGTTCCTCACACCATCACCCTCTGCTTCCTGTGTCTGAGCCAATTCTGCACCCATCTACAAACATCACCCTGAACTCCCACTTCTTTTAACTTGATGCCCATCCTCTCATGTGGCACCTTATCAAATGTTTTCTGAAAGTCCAGATCAATAATCTCATCTGCTCCACTTTGATCGTCTCCTTTTGTTGCCTCCTCATAGAATTCCAGCCTGTTAGTAAAACACGACCTCCCTCTTCTGAACCCATGCTGACTGTTCCTAATAACTCCTGTCCTTGCCATGTGTTGCTCAATCTTATCCTTAATAATTCCTTCCATTAATTTTCCTGTGATGCACGTTAAGCTTACTGGCCTATAGTTGCTCTGATCTGCCCTGTCACCCTTTTTATATAATGGGAAGATATTTGCCATTTTCCAGTCCTTCGGAATCTCTCCAGCGCCGAGTGACTTCCTAAAACCGACAGGAGCTCGTTGGATATTTCATTTCAAAACCACTGGCACTGATACGGAGTTGCCCTCCCATAACAGCCTCCACTCTTTCATTCCGTTTGATTCCGGAGTGTGTCCATTTAGCCAAGAGAGCACTTGTGAGGTCAGGGTGCCGAAGATGGGTGAGAAGACCCGACTCACAATTCGCAGTCCAATTCATCTCAAAAGGTGTTCAGTGGGATTGAGGGAAGGAGACTGTGCAGGCCACTCGACCTCCTCCATGTCTTTATGGACCGGACTATGTGCACTGCAACAGAAAAGGTCCTTCCACAAACAAAGATGGAAGCGTACAATTCCTCGAAATGTCTTTGTATTAGTGTTCGCTCAGTATTAAAATTTTGACATTGGTATGGAAACACCAGCTTTTAGATCTCGGTACTGGCACCAGTTCTGAAGCAAATCATCAATAAGTCCAAATCCCCCAGTCTTACTCCAGCCTTGATGGCACACCTCATAATTGCTCCCCTTCCCTGGTGATTGCTACGCATCGCTTCTCTCTTGATAGCCGTGAAGTCCCAATCACATCAAAACAATAAGTACCCTTGTGAAGTCCCACCCGCATCAAAGTGCTGTGGGGGGGGAGACGGCTTGGATGAGTTTCCCCGTTTGAACCGTGTAATTTCATTTGGTGAAGTCTAACAAACAAACCTTATTCCACAACTGCACTAATTTATGTGGCGCCCTCCCCAGGGCTTATTTCCTGCCTTGTGTCTTGTGTTGGCTGGGATTGGCTCCAGCAGACCCCCGTGACCCTGTGTTAGGATATAGCGGGTTGGATAATGGATGGATGGATGGTTCGGCGAGGATTGAGAGGAAAGCAGAGGTTTACTTGCTGTCCCGAAAATGTTTAAATGCTGGCACTGTAAAAATGTGAAAATGTGTTTGTATTTTTTTTAAACCAGTATACTGCACAACTCTACTTTGTACCCTGCAGCAGTACTAGTACCCTTCATTGAAGCCAAGGGGTCCTACCCCAAACATTCCCATTATCCCTCATTCACCAAACTTTATAGTCCAGAAGGCTAAGCCTTCTCCACCAAACCCTGACTCATCCATCTGCCAGTCAGATCGTCAAACAGAACACATGTCCACTGCTCCAATGGCAACATACATCATACGGGGAGATTCATTCAAAAGAGACCCCAAATATTCTGTTCTATCTCCCATTAGGATGAAGCAATCATCGCTTTATACAGTCGACTCCACTTTCGTGCACGTCCGTTAAGCACACGCTTCGCGGCCCCTATTTGTATAAAGTCAAGTAAACGCACAATAATTTCAAAAAAGCGCACAATCCACTTAAGTGCACATACATTATTGATCCCATTGCTATTCTCTCCAGTTAACTGCATGGTCTCTTCACATCCGAGAATGCCTTTTGTTGGTTGTTATTGTCACTGTACACATGTACAGTGAGATTAAAAGCAGCTCCTGCAGTGCAGATATACTGTACATGTAGAACACAACAAGTAAATAAACAAATGGGGCAAAAAAGTTCTGCAACGCTATATGCATATGGAAAGAATAATAACTATGGCACTATTGGGTTATTGCACATTATTTAAATATTTCACAATAATGATGATCATGTGCAGCGAGTAGTGGATGTTGGACCCTGAGAGTAATGATATTGTAGAGTATACAGTGTGGACACTAGAGGCGCTGTTGCCCCGTTGAACCCACCAGGCAGACATCATGGACACATGTTTAAAAGCACCAAGAATATTTTAATTATTATATTCCTCAAATAAAGTGCACAAAGCACCGCACACTCCACAATTCTCCAATAATCAATAATCACACAAATAAACAATCCTCCACTCCCAGCAGCTCCGTTCCTCTACCACCCAACTCTGGCTCAATCTCCTGGGTTTTCCACAGTCCTTTTAAAGTCCATGACCTGGAAGTATTCCTTCTCCGAGTCAAACGCCTTCTTCAAGTATCACGGAAGTACTGCGGAATTCCGTCCTCGTGACTCCGAAGTACTTCCGGGTTAGCGTCACAGTAATAGTCCACTGGTTCTTGGTGAGCTCCCCCTGGCGGTACCCATGGCACCCAACAGGGCTGAAGAGATGGACTCCATGTCCCATACTGTCCTGCGGGAATCCGAGGAACTATTTCCATCCAGGGGAGCTGCCGTCTAGCGTCCTGGGGGGATGTAGTGCTCCAAATAGGCTAGTTTCTTCAGTTGAGGGACGTCCCAGCTGGGCTGAAACGCCGGCCGTCCATCACAACAGATCTTGCATAGTTATTAGCAGTACCATTTAGATATAGCTGCAGTGGGCTGGCATCCTGCCAAGGGGTTTGTTTCCTGCCAGCCAGCGCCCCTGACCCTGTAGTTAGGATATATAACGGGTTGGATGGATTTAGATATTGGATATTGCACAGTTGATGGATAGAAGGAAGTCCAGGGGTTGGGGGAGTTAGACTGTGTAGTCAGTGCATGTGTGAGTTTAGAATGGTTATAGCTTTTGGGAATAGTCAAACAACGATATCGACCGACATCCTCAGATGACGTAATTAGCAGTAAGTAGCACGGCTCTTGCGACTGGCTGATGGCAGATCGTTCAGTTGACAGCACCGATGCCGAGATCTGTACAGTCACTAAGGACACTGCCAACAACCGAGACTCCGATGGAGACGAGGATACTGCTGCTGCCACCTGCGACGCTCTGATGTCCCTACGCATGATGAGTTGTTATCTTGGAGATAAACGGCTGTCAGGACTATGGACAGTTTTAAAGGGTCAGTAAATCAGACACACAGCCTGAGTGCAGAAAACAATGACGGATTATTTTTGTAAAATGTAGGCCCAATCGATTGACACTTGAACACATACAACTACATGTATTATGAATCGCCAGCACAGTACACAGTACAGGTACAGTATGTATCTCTGAAGAGTTAACGTGTTTGTATGTATTATACGCATATCCACTCTATTCTTCACCGTAGTCTGTTTTCATTAATGTTTAATTGCGTTTGACTAGGATAGTAGGTGGGGTGACTGAATGGTCAACTTTCAAGACTGACATGTTGCACTCCGCTTAAATGCATGTGGTGATCTCGTCCGGAGGCCGTGCACTTAAACAGAGCAGACTGTACCTTGATATACCGATTGCATTACATGCCATGCTAGAAGTGGTTTTGGTTTTCTGCCAGACACATGGACGCGGTGGTTCATGTTCCTGAACGGATTGGCTAGTGGATCGGAGGTTGGGTGCAACAGCAGCAATTTCACGTTGGATGTTTTCCATCACATTTTCCACAGTGCAAAGCTTGTTCCGATAGACTTTTCCTTTGAGCGGACCTCAAAAGGAAGAAGTCTGGTGGTGTCAGATCCGGCGACGGCAGTGGCCAAAGCCCCTTTGAAATTACCCTGCTGCCGAAACATGGCCTCAGTTTCTGCCATGCTCCCTGCCGATGTCATCCAGTCGATTCTGACATCGCTTAAATGAATTGGTGACCCAATAGGTTCGCACCATGAAGACGCACTGCTCAATACGGTACACCATCATCCTGATAAGAAGTCGAGTGACTGAGTGAGGGGGTACGGGCGGTATGCATCCAGAAGTCGCAAACAGAGGTTAAACGTCGAGACGTCTGTCTGGAACCTTCCATCTTTGCTCTGATGCAGGGGCATCCCGGCTTGTTCGAAGCTCCACATATGGAAAAGCACATTGCACGTTGTTTCGTTCAGATTGTTTCACCCTAGCGAGAGTTAATAATATTCAGGCCTCTTTCAAGTGAAGCTCCCTGTATAACCACTAGTTATCTCAGGCTTCCTCGTAGATGCTCAGCCATGATAACCCATTTCACACAGTTTTTGTGCTGATGTTGGTTCCAGAGGCCGATTACCACTCTGTAGTGAGCGACGTTCAACAGGATAGGCCATTTTACATACTTTGGCACTCGGAAGGCTCCGGTCTGAGTTGGCGTGGTCTAAACTTTCCTGGCTGAGCTGTGGTTTCACTTCACAATGATGGCACTTACAGATGAGTGAAGAGATCTAGCAGACTTGTGGCAAAGGTGGCATTCTATGACAGTGACACGTTTAAAGTCACCGAGCACCTCAGTTCAACCCAATTCTTGTCGATGGAGATTGCATGGCTATTTTCTCAATTTTATACACTTGTTAACAACTGAGCCTGTTGAAACGCCTCGCCTAAATCATTTGGAGGGACAGCTACATACTATTGGCTGTATAATAAATAAATAAATTTTTATATATATATATATATATATATATATATATATATATATGGTGGTCCAGATCTAATTATGCAATTTTCATTATGCTATAACTTAAAGTTTATTACATATAAAATCACCCGAAAAATCCCAGACCATCAAGTTGTGTGCAAACTGACGACATGATGAATCGTCTTCGCGTCGAACTGAAATCGTCCCCACATAAATCAAAGTCATCCAGACGATCTGGATCTGCATAATTAGATCTGGACCACCCTGTATATTAATTATATAGCTTGTCACTTTACATTGGCCACTGTGGAGAATGGCCAGCTGTTTATCCCGGCCAATACCCCCAAGCCGCCAGGTGGAGCCCTCCTTGCAGCTTGGAGGTCCCCAGAAGACCAGCAGGGCATCACGGACAATGGAGTTTTTATGCACAGCCCTGCTGGATGCCATGGGGGCCACTAGGGGACGCTGCAGGGAGGAGTAATGGATATTTTCCCTACGCCCCGGAAGCACACGTGGACAAGAGGAATGACGTGCTTTCCGGGGTGAAGAAAAGAACTTGTACCTGACCCGGGAGTGATTGAGAGCCAAATTTACTGGGGATTAGGAACACTTCTGGGTCAGGGAATATAAAAAGACTGGGAGTTCCCAGACGGTGAGCTGAGTTGGGAGGCAGGGTGGCTAAGCGTCTGGGAGAGGAGGATTGTTATTTGTGATTGTTTATTGTTATTGGGAATTGTGGAGAGGAGTGTGCTTTGTGCACTTATTATTATAATAAATAATACTTATTTGGACTTTTACCTGGTGTCTGACGTGTGGTCTGAGGGTACAAGGGTGCGAGAAAACCCTAATCTGTCACACCACTTACTCATATTTGGATTGGTCACGTCAAGTTGGGAAGCATGTACTGGTACAGCGAGTTGACACATACACATCATACGATGAAACCGCTCGGGTTCTTAGTTTGCAGACACGTGATTCATTTCCACCCTCAGTACATGACTCTCTGCTGCCATGTTGGCGTCCCACCAGGCCTGGTCCAGCCACTCAGGTCCTCGGCAATGTGGATCACCCTCAGGGAATCGCGCCACATGGCCGTTAGTGACGTAACTGACAGCCTACATATTTGGATATACAGAACATTACTACACCACACGTGTAAAACGACTGCCTCTGCCAGAACAGGCCTGCAGCTTTACTAATTTGAAAGGAGGAAGACCAAAATATCGGAATCCATTCTTATTGTGGCATCAAAGACTGTGGACATGTTGCATGCTAGTCACACATACAAGAAGGAATTTCTCTGTACTCTAATTTTCGCACTTTTCCAGAGACTTCAAGTCACCCTTATCATTATAAACAGGGCTGTGGAGTGGAGGAGTCGGAGACAATTTTGGGTACCTGGAGTCGGGGTCGGCCAAAATGTACCGACTCCTAATAAATTTAAATTGTAACTAAAAAAATACAGCAAATTCAAATGTCCCATTTCACAAACACTAGTCATAATTAAAGTACACCTACACCTGAACACCAGCAAAACCAAGGAGCTGGTGTTGGATTTTAGGTTGCCCAGGCCCCTCATGGACCTCGTGATCATCAGAGGTGACTGTGCAGAAGATGTAGACCTATAAATACCTGGGAGTGCAGCTGGATGATAAACTGGACTGGACTGCCAATACTGATGATCTGTGCAAGAGAGGACAGAGCCGACTATACTTCATTAGAAGGCTGGCGTCCTTCAACATCTGCAATAAGATGCTGCAGATGTTCTATCAGACGGTTGTGGCGAGTGTCCACTTTTACGCGGTGGTGTGCTGGGGAGGTGGCATAAAGAAGAGGGACAAACTGGTGAGGAAGGCAGGCTCTATTGTAGGCACGGAGCTGGACAGTTTGACATCCGTGGCAGAGCGACGGGCGCTGAGCAGACTCCTGTCAATCATGGAGAATCCACTGCATCCACTGAACAGGATCATCTCCAGACAGAGGAGCAGCTTCAGCCACAGACTGAGGAGACCCCACACTATGCAACTCTTCAATTCCACTGGGGGGTAAACGTTAACATTATACAAAGTTATTGTCTGTTATACCTGCATTGTTATCACTTTTTAATTTAATATTATTATTCTTATCAGTATGCTGCTGCTGCTGCAGTATGTGAATTTCCCCTTGGGATTAATAAACTGTCTGTCTGTCTATCTCTGATGTAACAATAAAGCCCAATGCATAGTTGTGTTACTACTAGTGTGAAGTTCCGGACATTAACATATTGTAATCTGGATTATGGTACATTACAAAAAGTGTTTTCATTTTATTTCAGATATAATGTGTTTAACAAGTTCATTTGAGTGTAATGATGTAGGTGGAGGTGTGTGTGCTGTGGCCTGATGTGGGTTCTTATCTTTTGTTTAAACCGTCCAATACGGTAGACAGTCAGCTTCCTAGCCAGTAGTTATGTGGTTAAATGACGTGTGTGCTGCCTTCCTTCAATCAACGTGGAAAATACATTAGCATATTAAATACAGAGGAGTCGGGGAGTCGGAGTCAGAAGTACCGGAAACTAAGGAGTCGGAGGATTTATCTACCGACTCCACAGCCCTGATTATAACAGCACATTGTTGTGCTATGTGGCACATGTTAAGAAAGATTAAAAAACTAAACGTGAGTTAAGAAAAACTAAAAGGACAAAAACAACCTAGAGCTAAAAACTGAACAAAAGGAAAAACCAAAAAGAACAAACTCCTATCACAGCCTGTGCCAATTGTGCCATCGGTGCAGCAAATCAACGCCACACGTCATGCAAATAAAGAAAACCTATCAAAAAGAAAAAAACGATGACAAAAAGGGATCCTTCACCTGTTCAAAACCCCAGAAAGTTCAGTTCGTAAAAAAAAAAAAAGCTCTCAAATCTAACACACATAAATATAAATGAATATATATAATAATAAATAAATATAAATATAAATGAACATCAAAATCCACTAAAATATATGGGGCTCAAAACTGATCAGGACAACATGGCGGTGTTCGCTGAACAAAAATGAGAAATGTTTGAAGCTTTTCTGCTTTTCTTTTTTTGGTCAAGATATGGCACTTCATTAAAATCCTTCACATTTCTGACCTGAAAAATGTTGTTTAGAACTGCGTACGTGTTGCAAACAAACCAACAAACAAACTTCTCTACATTCAGCAGACAACCCATTAAAAGTCAATGGTGGGTCAAAACTGACCCAAACGACATGGCAAGATAACATGTTTTGGATGCTTTACAAAAATGATGGGACTTTTGTTTTTCTTTTTTACCATCTGTGATGTTTCCTACACGTCCCCAATTAACAAAAAGTTTCATCTTGGGCAGATAAAATTTCACATGCTTTCGCGCATCAAATTTGGCACTGTAAGGGTTAATACTACAAGAACCAGTAAACAGTGGCAAAGTGTGTGACAGCCATAAAAACAAAATGAGTCACCAATGGGAAAATAAAAATGTGTTTCCAATGGCCTCAGTTCATCATTTCCAGTCCACCTTCTGGCCGCTTCCATCATAAAAAGCACGGAAATGGAGGACAAGCTATTAATGCACGAAGCGGACTTTGGGTCACATCGCCGGAGCGCAGCTGTTCAAGTGTTCAGGAGTCTTCCTCGTATCCTTAATGCAGGACAAGGCCTCCCAGTTCAAGAGTAATTCCTTCTTCAGAACAGCAGAGGAACTGAAATTACAATTGAAATTTCCTGTGTTTCGTTGTTTGAAGGTTACTGTCCAGATGCAGGATACAAAACTATCCAAGGCTTGTCAGTCGAGCGGATTTCAGAGCAATAAAACTGACATGGCTAAAACAGCGGTTACTTTCTCTGAGGAAATTCCAAAGAAAGCGTCTCTCGTGTCTACTTGATTCCACGTCGCCTTTCTCTGAAGCCATGACAAAGGGCGACTGAGTGTTTACGAACACAGAATCTCGGGCGTCTTGTTAAGGTACGCGCTGCGCCTGAACCCTCAAAGCTGTTAGTTCAATTTCTGGTGCTGCGACTCACTTAGAAAAGGCAAAACTCCTGGAAAATTCTGCTAGATTATTGTTGACGGCTCTCTACAGGACATAAATATTTACCTGTCTTGTAAAAGAGTCACGTGCTTTGAACAGTCAAGACTGCTTTCATACAGAATTGCCTGCTTCCGTTGAAAATGAACGAGTTCTGGGGACATTTAATCAGGTACTTCTTGATGGCGGACAAGAAAGCTATCGTTAAACCAAAGTAACGACATGTGCTCTGCAGAAGAAATTGACAGGCACCATTGTGACCATCATGTTTATCTATGCCAGGGGTGGCGAACTCCAGGCCTTCATTCGGTTTTCATTCTAACCCTTTCCCTAATCAGTGACCAGTTTTCACTGCTAATTCACTTTTTCCCCATCACTTTAATGGCCCTCTGAATTGATTCCTTTCTTCATTAAATGACAGCCAAGCAGAAATGAGATGTGAGACGAGCCAACAGATGACCAGCTAAACTGGGGCTTCAAACTCCAACCAGTTTCACTTCATTCACTTTCTTAACGAGAAGCCAATTCTTGCTGTTAATTAAACTCGTTATTTAATCCCATGGCTTGTTGCTGCTCTCATTCTGCCACAGCAGACATTTCCAAAACTGTTGTTTTTCTGTTCTTTCTAAGAGCACCGATGTCAAAATGCTTTGGTGACCTGAGAGATCAGCTTTACCAAGACCATCACCTCTCTTTAATTTCAGATATTGTGTGATGGGCACATGGGAGCTGGTCATGTGGCGGCTTGTTTTGCGTCTCATTATTATTTGGCTGCTAATTAAAGAAAAAGAAACGACTAAGGGGGCCTGAATCAAGTTAATTAAAAGAGGTAAACGGCAGCAAAAACTGGTCACTAATTAAGAAGATGGTAAGAGTGAAAACCTTCAGCCGCTGCGGCACTCTAGGCCTGGAGTTCGCCACCCCTGATCTATGCAGATATTGCACCATTTATATACTGTATTTCTGGGCAACTGAGATTAAACTAGAACAGAGAAGTCTGGTCGGAGACTCGTGACGGCTGCCCACTTCTTTTATGTTTTGTCACCGTATCGCTGTGGCTACACCCTACAGCAACAGCAGCTTGTATCTGGCCCAGGTTCCCCTAGGCCTGCAGACCGTAACATTTACAAACACTTAATCTTGGACGGTCTTTGTGGTGCAGTTGTTAAAGGACCCTTAAACCTGTTAGTTCAATTTTTGGTGCTCTGACTCCGAGAAATCGCTTAACCTGGCTGTGCTCCATCTGTCAGTAAAAATGAGCCCTTAAACTATCACTGTATGAGGAGATTCTTCTTACAGACGTGGACAGATTTGTTGGTACCCCTCCATGAAAAAAGAACCACCCACAATTATCTCTGAAAACACTTGAAACTAACAAAACGTCATTGGCACTCATCGTTTATTATGTATTTAACAAATAGCAGATTTTGCTTTAGAGATTCAAATCATCATCTTCTTTCGGTAGCCACAGCGGATCATCTTCTTCATATCTTCCTGTCCTCGTCATCTTGCCCTGTCACACCCATCACCTGCATGTCCCCTCTCACCACATCCATAAACCTTCTCTTTGGCCTTCCTCTTCTCCTCTTGCCTGGCAGCTCTATCCTTAGCATCCTTCTCCCAATATACCCCTCATCTCTCCTCTGCACATGTCCAAACCAACGTAATCTCGCCTCTCTGACTTTGTCTCCCACCCGTCCAACTTGATCTGACCCTTTAATGTACTCAATACTAATAAGACTTTAAAGAAAAATACATTTTACCAGCGTTCAACTTTTGCATTAACACCTTCATTTCTTGTTTCAAATATTAACAAATTATGACCTCGATTCTCAAGCCTTTCCTCCAAACTGGATATCAATAAACATCTAAATGCAGGTCCCCAGCGCCAAGGACGAGACGTAGTGAAATAATGCAGAATCAATACTCCATTTTTATATTTCACAAAATGTCTTCATTGTAAAGGACACAAAATAAGGGTAGACATTTACAGTGCCCTCCATAGTGTTTACCCCAAAGACACATTTCTCCATGTTGTAGCCCCTCTGCTCCACAGTTTAAAATTCCAAATCAAAGAATTCCAACGTGATTAAAGTGCACATTGCAGACTCATTTAAGGGGATTTGCAGACATTTTGGTCACACAACACTTGATCTGCACAGCCCCATTCCCAGGCACCATAATGTTTAGCACAATTGGTTTTTCCAGGTGTTTGTTGTTCCTCAGGTGGGTTTCATGGATTCATAAGATACCTCAGCCTGCTTCTACACTTTGGAGTCTGTAGTCACCACCACAACATGAGGACAACAGCTGTGACCATGAAAGTCAAGGAAGCCAACATGAGGCTAAAAAACAAGAATACAACCATTGGAGACTTCAGTAAAACCTTAGGTTGACCTAAAATCACCTATCTGGAATATCATGAAGAAAGAAAGAACACACTGGTGGGTTTAATAATCACAAAGGGACTGGTGGGCCAAGGAAGATCTCCACTGTGGATGACAGAAGAATCCTCACTACGGTCAAAAAAAAGCTCCAAACGATTGTGTGACAGATCAGAAACAGTCTTCAGGGGGCCGATGTGCGAGTGTGTCAGCAGAAGACTTCTTCATGAACAGAAACACAGAGGACACACTGCAAGATGTAAACCACAAAAAACAGAATGGCCAGATGACAGTTGGTGAAAAAGGACTTCAAAGAGCCTGAAGAATTCTGGGAAAAGGTCTTGTGGACAGATGAGACAAAGGTAAACCTCATCAGAGTGATGACGAGAGCGGAATGTGTGAAGACCAAAAGGAACTGCCTGAGATCCAAAGCAGACCACCTCATCTGTTAAAAACATGGCGGTGCTGGACGGTGTCAAGACTTGGGCATGTATGGCTGTCACAGGTCCTGGCACACTTCTCTTCATTGATGGCGCCACAATTAATTCTGAGGTGTGGAGAAACATCTGATCTGCTCAAGCTCCAAGAAAATGCCTACAAATTCTATGGATGATACGTAATCCTACAACAAGATAGTGAGCCAAATACACTCTCCTAAAGGATTATTAGGACCACCATACTAATACGGTGTTTGACCCCCTTTCGCCTTCAGAACTGCCTTAATTCTACGTAGCATTGACTCAACAAGGTGCTGAAAGCATTCTTTACAAATGTTGGCCCATATTGATAGGATAGCATCTTGCAGTTGATGGAGATTTGTGGGATGCACATCCAGGGCACGAAGCTCCTGTTCCACCACATCCCAAAGATGCTCTATTGGGTTGAGATCTGGTGACTGTGGGGGCCATTTTAGTACAGTGAACTCATTGTCATGTTCAAGAAACCAGTTTGAAATGATTCGAGCTTTGTGACATGGTGCATTATCCTGCTGGAAGTAGCCATCAAAGGATGGGTACATGGTGGTCATGAAGGGATGGACATGGTCAGAAACAATGCTCAGGTAGCCCGTGGCATTTAAACGATGCCCAATTGGCACTAAGGGGCCTAAAGTGTGCCAAGAAAACATCCCTCACACCATTGCAGCACCACCACCAGCCTGCACAGTGGTAACAAGGCATGATGGATCCATGTTCTCATTCTGTTTACGCCAAATTCTGACTCTACCATTTGAATGTCTCAACAGAAATCGAGACTCATCAGACCAGGCAACATTTTTCCAGTCTTCAACTGTCCAATTTTGGTGAGCTCGTGCAAATTGTAGCCTCTTTTTCCTATTTGTAGTGGAGATGAGTGGTACCCGGTGGGGTCTTCTGCTGTTGTAGCCCATCCGCCTCAAGGTCGTGCGTGTTGTGGCTTCACAAATGCTTTGCTGCATACCTCGGTTGTAACGAGTGGTTATTTCAGTCAAAGTTGCTCTTCTATCAGCTTGAATCAGTCGGCCCATTCATTCTCCTCTGACCTCTAGCATCAACAAGGCATTTTCGCCCACAGGACTGCCGCATACTGGATGTTTTTCCCTTTTCACACCATTCTTTGTAAACCTTAGAAATGGTTGTGCGTGAAAATCCCAGTAACTGAGCAGATTGTGAAATACTCAGACCGGCCCGTCTGGCACCAACAACCATGCCACGCTCCAAATTGTTTAAATCGCCTTTCTTTGCCATTCTGACATTCGGTTTGGAGTTCAGGAGATTGTCTTGACCAGGACCACACCCCTAAATGCATTGAAGCAACTGCCATGTGATTGGTTGATTAGATAATTGCATTAATGAGAAATTGAACAGGTGTTCCTAATAATCCTTTAGGTGAGTGTATACCGTTAAGGCTAAACAGGAGTTTATCAAAGATAAAAAAAAAAAAGGAAAATTCTGGAATGGCCAAGCCAGTCACCCGATTTCAATCCAACTGCGCAGGCCTTCCATATGCTGAAGAGAAAACTGAAGGGGGCAAGCCTTCCGAAAACAAGCAGGAGCTAAAGATGGCTGCATTAGAGGCTTGGCAGAGCATCGCCAGAGAAGACCCTCAGCACCTGCTGATGTCTACGAATAGCAGACTTCAAATCAGACATGTGACAAAGTCCTAAATATGACCACGGCTTCAAAAGACCTGCCATTGCTGCGTCCCTAACATTATGGTGCCCTGAAATGGTGAGGGCCGAGTAGAAAAAGTATTGTGTGGCCAAAATTATTTGCAAATCCCCTTCAATGAAAGTCTGACGTGTGCACTTTAACTCTTTTAGGGCTAATTATTTTTTTCCCCCAATTTTGTTGAAAGGGTAAATATATTTCCAAAAAAATCAAAGCAATGGTCTCACACATAAATCAACATAAATTACTTATTGATGACATTTGTCACTCTGTTTCATGTTCTACGAGTCCCTACAGTACGTCAATTTGCATACTTACTACTTAACGTTTTGTCTCATGTCACACACGTGCGATAAGGGGTCAACCAAAGGACCCGATGCGCCGTGTGAACCCACAAGACGGAGGAGAAAGCCAGTGTACTAACCCATCTCTGTGTTCTCTCATAGGAAGGATAAGCCATAAATGAGTCTGATACAGTAACAGCCATCGCCGGATGCACGCCCGGATGGATGTGCCACTTCCGCATTCCTTAGTCATGTCTCGTCCCTTTCTGATGACATCGCAACCTTCCCAGGATTCCCTGCTGTTCTAGAAATCCTTTTCGCCGTCCCCTCCTCCATAAATACGCCATCTTTCCACCTAAAGACTGTCTTGTTTCTATGTTTTTACAGTTGCCTGTAACAAACGTGCCAGACCAATTTCCTGATTCTACAGTATATGGGGACGGTTCTCCAACCCTTTAACTGTGTTATCGTGTGCTCATCACTCAAAAACTGAAAGGTACCGTCTGGGAGAAGAAAAAGAAACCACTTGAAGTATTTGAGTGGCTGGTAATGTCCACTAGCCCGCCGTGTCATTGGGTGATGTCCAGTAGCCATTCCAAAGCAAATGTTGCTGTAGTCACGATCAGCTGGGGACCAATCAGCAGATGCAGGTCCCCGACTTTCGTTTCCGATCTCCAGATCACTTGAATTAAACCTGGGAGTTCGACAAGTCAGAGTCTGATTCAGCAATAATACACAAAAAAATAAATAATACAAACAGAGTATTTCGCTTTGAGCATTCGTTTTGCTGTCTCGCCCGATGTCAATGCCATCATAGATGTTGTTTACTCTGCGTTACTCACACAGGGATCTAACGTCAAGTCAACGAGTCTAAGAGTCCTCCCAGCAAAGAGGGACGTAACGTATAACGTATAACGTAACGGTGAGTTGTATCGACGTTAACAACTGTTTTATTTCTGCCATCTGCCCCCAAATCTTGACTTTAGTCACCATTTGCCCTCAACCCCTGGTGTCAACAAAAGTAGACATCCACCCTAAAAAGAGTTAATCAAGATGTCCGAATTGTTTTATTTGGCATTTTAAACTGTGGAGCAGTTACTGTAGGATAACTGTGTCTTTGTCCCAAACATTATGGGGTGCACCGCAAGTGCTGCAAAGCCACCACCGTGTGGATCTTTCCAGGTGCACTGTGGGTATGCAAACCACTCCCTGGACTTCGGTAGCAACCCACACGTCTAGGAATGTTTGAAAAATGGACGGTTCTTGCAGAGCTGAGATAAATGAAAGACCCTCAAGTCGGAATGTGAGCTGCAAAGCGGCAAAGGGGCGTGCAGGGTAATCAGTGGCAACATGCCCAGAAGGAGCTGCCAGCTACAAGGTGGTTGTTCAATAAGCACGTGGCGCTCATCCAAACACAAAACACTCTATTCACTTTATAAATTGAAAATGCCCCAGTAAAGCAGACAGGAGGTGCCTAGTAGACTAAAGCAAAACTTTAAATCGTGTAACAAGCAGCCCGTTGGTTTTTTGAGAAGATTTTGATGTAATCAGTAAATGCATGTTTATTCAGCTGTCCGTTTGTAAAATTAACATTAGTTTTTATAAATGCGATTGTTGCTTACTTCAATTTTATAAAGGACACCCACTTCCAAAAATAAAAAAATAAATATTCACCCCATTAGATTTTTTTCCACATTCTCTTGTTATAGAAACAAATCCCGGTGGATTTAAATTTGGCTTTTTTTGGACACAAAGATACTCTTTAAAATGTTAAAGTGAAAACCAATCCCTGCAAAGTGGTCTCAATTAATTACAGAACCTAACAAACAAAATAACTGATTGCATAAGTATTCAAGATGGCATCCAAGCGATTCTCACCATTATGCTGTAAGGAACTTTTGGAACTGACCTCACCTTTTGGTGGTTTCATTCCTTATTTCCGTTAACAGACGATTTATTTCACGACAGAGACGCACAAGTGCCGCCCCTGGTCCCCCTATTTCCGCACGGACGACGTCCGCGCACCTACCACATGGTTGGATCCCTGCCTATATACATTAATGACATCTCGCGTTCATGTGCCTCCTCACTCGCTTCCTTACTTTCCTCCGCTGTTTGTTGTGCTCACTGCTCCCTTCTTCTTTACTCCACCGCTTCAAGGGCGGAAGTACTATTCATTCTTCTTTCAGGCAACCTCTACACATCATCCATACTGATTCCAATTCAAACGCCTCCAATTTCGGTATGACAATAAATAAGTCACAGGGCCAGAGTCTAGAAAAGGTCGCCTTCGACTTGACACAAGATGGCTTCTCACACAGCCAACTGTACATCGCATGCTGAAGAGTAAGCTCAGCACACAGCCTGGTCATTTTACAGCCCGAGGGCAGAACTGCAAATGTCATTTACAAAGAGATTCTTGCATCCTAAAAATGTGCATTTCTCATACACAACATTTACAATCATAAATGAAACTTTTTACAATCATTAAATTCACACTCAATACTAAAAGAAGCCTGCGACAATTACATTGACAATCATGTTACGTTATTTTTAAAGGTTTCCTTTTCTTTTTCATAACTTCTTTAGCACACTAATTCTCCGCTGCGATGCATGGGTATTTTGCCAGTCAGTCACCGACTGACTCACTGACTCATCACTAATTCTCCAACTTCCCATGTAGGTAGAAGGCTGAAACTTGGCAGGCTCATTCCTTACAGCTTACATACAAAAGTTAGGCAGGTTTCATTTCAAAATTCTACGCGTAACGGTCATAAATGAAACCTACTTTCGTACATATATACGGCTATAGCCTGCAGCTTGGACGCCGTGTTACGCCTCCCACGTAATTGAGTGCCTGCCCATATAAGGCCGTCCATCAACAGCTATCCAATAGATAGATAGATAGATAGATACTTTATTAATCCCAAGGGGATTAGACAATAGACACGCTGCCATGAAATATTGCCGGATGAAGGACTGTGCTTATGCAAACGAAGACGAGATGGTCAGGCACAAACTCAGTGAAAGTACGAGAGAAACTTAAGTGCCGGGTCTTAGCTAACATTAAATAAATCCGTGGACGTCGCAAGATCGCACGAGATAGCACAAGCACAGCTGAGAACCTTCGATGCATGTACTCCGAGCGGCTCACATGAACCCGTGCATGCAGTGTGTGATGTAACAGCCCTCTGACGCTGAACAAGCCTTTGTAGACATATCAATAGGAAAGCAAGGTGTAAAGCTTAAGTTTAAATTTCGTTCATAGACACGCTGCCGCTAAATATTCGCAGGCCAATCCACAACTTAATACCGGGAATGCCTGTTAAACATCTTAGATTCACGAGTACCGATTTGGGTAGTGATCACTTCAATGAATGAAACCTGTTCAAAAAACGCATTACACAATTGAGAAGGCAGCAAAAGAATATGAAGTGAGTGACGCATACAAGCATATTCATAAGTGCAGCTACTGCGGAAACAAAGCACGGTGTTAACCTAAAGTTTAAATTAAGTTCATAGACAGGCTGCGAAGACGCAGGCTATAAACGAGACTTTTGATCCCTTTGTAGCAGAGTTAAAATTGCTGTAATGGAGTTAAAATTGCTGGTGAAGGACTGTGCTTATGCGAACGAATAGGAAAGCAGGGTATAAAGCTTAACTCTAAATTAGATTCATAGACAGGCTGCCGCTGGCGTTTGTCATGCCTAAGACGAATACGATATTCACGAGATAGATCGCGCAAGATAGCACAAGCACAGCTGAGAAGCTTCGATGCATGTACTCCGAGCGGCTCACGTGAACTGACTTTGTTCTGGCTTTAACTACTGTGAAATAAACAGACATAAACTGGAAGCGTGAGTCTGTGCCTTTTAATAATCTCGAGAGAGAAACATGGTGGCAGCGTAGGTGACGGAACTCCGCCGAAAGTCATTGCTGTTAAAAGTTTAAGACCTGGAGACGCTAACATGAATGGAAAATGTAGGGTCTGAGACCGCCCTTGGCATTAAGCCTCGATGCTAAAAACCTGGCGAAGTCATGGAGAACATGGAAGGACAAGTTCAGATTATTCACAGAACTTGCAATGCCGGAGGCAGAGGAAAACACTAAGGTCAGATTATTCCGTTATCTTATTGTAGAGAGAGGCAGAGATTTGTGTCAGGCGCTGACCGGTGATGTAAGACCTGATGAGTTAACCAAGAGCTTGATGATACGTAAATTTGATTAACAACCCGAAAATAAACGAAACTGTAGAGAGGTACAGATTTTTTTCAAGAAATCAGGCAAGGGGAGAAAATATAGACAACTACGTCACAGATCTGAGAGTGTTAGCAAGCACATGCAATTTCGGGGAGATCAAAAGTTCCCTTATACATGACCGAATTGTGTGCGGAGCCAGTGATGCAAGTTTAGAGAGGTGCATACAAATATGCAGAGCCACAGAACTGTCGAAGGAGAACAGCAGAACAGTCACACGGGGTTCCCTATTCTATACTTCTCCTGGTGCGTCTCTCTAAACCCTCCATGCGGGAACATTATCATAAAGCTTAACAATCCTATTGTTACACCTTTTACGTGCACCCAACCGTCCTTATTACAGAGTCTTCCTTGCTTTACTGCTAGCTGCTTCTTTCCATTCACCTTCCCAGCTCTTTATTTAAACAGTTTTCCGCTCCTTCGCGGTCTTCTCCCTTTTCGTTCAAAATACGCGCCCCCTTGCCTTTAGCGATTTGGGTAGTGAACACTTCGATGAATGAAACCTGTTATCAATTAATCAATCAATCAACATTTATTTATATAGCACATATTCATACAAAAAAAATGTAGCTCAAAGTGCTTTACAAAATGAATAGAAAAATAGAAGACACAATAAAAAATAAACATAAGTCAGCATTAATTAACATAGAATAAGTAAGGTCCGATGGCCAGGGTGGACAGAAAAAACAAAAACAAAAAAACTCCAAATGCTGGAGAAAAAAAATAAAATCTGTAGGGGTTCCAGACCACGAGACCGCCCAGTCCCCTCTTGTTGTTATCTTTACAACGGTTGACAAACACGGAATGTAACTTGAACACAACACGTCCTCCAAATACGAACCTGATTGAAAAATAATGATAATCAAATCCTTGATTACAGCAACACTCATAACAGTGACAAAACAATTATATTGACAATCAGGTTACGTTATTTTTAAAATGTTTCCTTTTCTTTTTCATAACTTCTTTAACACACTACTTCTCCACTGCGAAGCGCGGGTATTTTGCTAGTATATATATATTAGAGACAGACAGAGGACTAGCTGTGTAAGCTCATGCTGTAAAAAGCCGGGGTCCTAGAAACTACTCTGGGCATCTCTCTCCTAGGAGGATTCATTTTGACGACATGCTCACATCGCTTGTGTATTAGCGGCTAAGCGAGTGACTTTCTTCTGAGGATTCGTTTTGCGGACATGCTGGCCTCACTCGTGTTATTAGCAGCTAAGTGAGTTTTCTGTTTCCTCGGAGGCAGAGCCCTTAGCCCGACTCCACCTCTCACTTCCGGGCCGGACAGACACACACACTTCCACACGTAGACATTTATATACAGTGGAACCTCGGGTAACGAACGTCTCTGAACACGTACAAATCGGGTTACGACCAAAAAGTTTGCCAAACTTTTGCATCTGTTCACGACCACACACTCGGGTGACAAACAAGCCAGTTTCCCTTCCGGTTCGTACACGTCGATTTTTCCGCACGTGTTCAGTCTCCCCCCTGTGCATTCGGTGTAAATACTTTGTGCTCTATTTCGTTTCCCTTCCGGTTCGTACGTGCCGGTGATTTACGGACGTGTTCAGTCTCTCCCTGTACAGTACATTGCTCTCGGTCAGAGGTGCATCGCGCAAACGGTCTTTGTGGTATGCGTGTCCGCAGGTCACGTCAAGAGGCCAGTTTTAAATAAATAATCACCGCACTACAGCTGCCACATCCTCTTCGTAAATAGAAGCGTGAGGCGGCTAAAGTGTGGAAAAAGACAAGAAAGACGGAGGTTGCGGAGTGAGGAAGTAAGCAGGAAGCAGTGTGGAAAGAACCAGTGTGAGTGAGTGTGTGCTCGCAGGCAGGGAGCTGGAGAGTGAGCCCAAGCAGTGGTGTTTGACTGGTAGGGCAGAAGGATGTGGTCACTCCAGTTGAGCGATCAAGATGCTGGAGTGACCAGGACAGCTGGCCGTGTACGGCCGAGAAGGCAGCGGGGGTCACCAGTTAAAGAATGCACCGGGCTTGTTTTTAAAGAGACTGCTTCGAGCATTGTTTTAACCTCTTGTATTTGATGAAGACTTTTTTCTATTGGATTTTAAACTCCACTTCACTGCTGTTTTTATGGGATTATTTATTTATTGAAGGATTCTGAAAGCACTGCACTTTATTTAATTTGGACATTGTTTTTGATTGTTGTTTTGTTGATTTTAATAAAAGCACTTGGCACTTTTTGCACCACCCCTTTGCTCCACTGTAGAGCCTCACTGTCGTGCTCATCATCATCATCATCACAGACGGTGACGGGTTTAAGGTCTCCCGGAAGGGAGATGGGAGCATGCAGCGAACCCGCATCGTCACAGACTTTACCTCAAAACTGAAATCTCCACTCCACTCAGTTCCTCCTCACTTCCTTCATGCCAGAACTCGACTCATGCAAAGTTAGTTTTTGTATAAATTAAGGATTTTTCAAAGGTTCATTTTTTTCCCTATGCTTAAAACTCATTAAAAAAAAAAAGTTTACAGCAATCTGTTCGTAAGGCTGTAGCGTGAACTCTTGCAGTGTTAGTTTTCTCTGTTTTTACATTTAGTTTACTATTACGCTGTGCATTCTATGGTATAGTGAACTATTTTTGTGCTTAAAAATCTTTAAAAAAATATATTTTTACAAACAGTTTGTACGGTCCGGAACGGATTAATTGTATTTATATATAATCCTATGGGAGAAAATTACTTCGGGTCATGACCAAATTGGGTTGTGACCAGAGTTTTGGAACGAATTACGGTCGTGACCCGAGGTTCCACTGTATAAAATAACCTAATCTAAGGACGCAGGCAGACTGCCTTACAGAGCCGTTTGCTCTCCCAGTACACCTGGTGGTAGCCTCCATCTGCAGCGAGTCCCGTCTGCACACCTGGGAGTTGTAGGCACAACGGGCAATCTTGCTGGGCTTGAACATAAGAAATTTGACAAGCGAGAGGAGACCATTCAGTCCATCACGTCCGTTTGTTGATCTAATAGCTAAGCTGTCCCATCTGTTCCCTGGGGGCCGTCAGGAATGGCTGCTGGGAGAGGACTTGTTTACTTTATGGAGGATCTGTCTGACCCAGAAGTGCTTTGTCAAAGCATTTATAATGGACATGTGAGCATCAGAGCTGGGCCAGGGTGCAATGCTGTGTCGCCAGAAGCACTCCTGTCCTGAGACTGGCATAAAAAGAGCTGCTGATGATGAAAAGATGACATAACACTCATCTGTGGAGGACTGGAGGGAGCCAACAAGTTGAAAAGTAGAATTGAATTGTGGAAGGAAATGCATGAGAAACGGTAATGGTGGAGAAATAAAATCTTTTGAACCTGGGACTTGTGTCTTTCTGCAGTTGCGATATTGAGATAAGGTGGCACAGTGGTAGTGCTGCTGCCTCGCAGTAAGGAGACCTGTGTGGAGTTTGCATGTTCTCCCCGTGTATGTGTGGGTTTTCTCCCACAGTCCAAAGACAAGCAGGTTAGCTGCACTGGCAATCTTAAATTGTCCTTAGTGTGTGTGTGTGCCCTGCGGTGGGCTGGCGCCCTGCCCGAGGATTTGTTCCTGCCTTGCGCCATCTGTTGGCTGGGATTGGCTCCAGCAGACTCCCCCGTGGCCCTGTGTTAGGATATAGCGGGTTGGATAATGGATGGATGGATGGATGGATACTGAGATACCACTTCACACACACACAAAACAATGGTGGGATTTTAAACTCTAAATCATTGGATACATGAGACAACAATCGCTAACCATGGTGCCGCTACGTTCGCCCACAAGGATTCACAGGCTGTGGAAGCAGGTGTTCCATTTCAAACCTGACCCGACACAAACCTGTGTGATGTCAGCCTGGAATGCATCAAAAGGCACAGCAGACCCAAGAAATAGAAGCTTCTGGAAAGGCAAATTAAATACACGAAGAACATGCGCCATGATTGGATCTTTTTACGATGCTAGAAATCCTTCATGCTTGGGTGTTTTTTCTTTTCTTATTTTTTCAGTGACTGAAATGTCACAGCATACTGGGTGTTAGGACGTCTGCCCCCATTTCAACGTGAGGATTAGATGTGATGGAATTCCATCAGGCATAGAAGTAGAGGAGGGACAGTAGTGTACTGGGGACTCAGGCTAAAAATCTTATTTGTTTGATATGAAAGCCTTTTATTAAATAAGCACAAAACCCAACCAAATAAATTACTAATGCGAGACCAGCTACAGTCAGCTAAACACAAAAAAAAAACAAACACAAGAAACGCTCTCACTTGAAATGCGAGAGAACCTTTAGGAGCTCACAAGTCTCCAAGTCTGGATGCTCAATTCTGCAGAAAAAGCTCGCAGTAAACATACAAAAGAACGAAACCAAACGGACTTCGGAAGGACCCACTTGTTGTTAACGGGACACATTTAAAGGAAATTTGCCACCTGATACTCCACCCTAAAATTACATTTTGTTTTATGTTACTCACCCTTTGTTTTTAATGGATTATCAGAAAAACATTTAAAAACATTGTGAATTTCCCCTTGGGATTAATAAAGTATCTATCTATCTAAAATTTGTTTAAATAGACAACAAAAAAAAAATTAATTTGATATAATACAAGCCAAAGGTGAACAATGCTATACAACACTAAATAATATGAAAAACATCCACTTGGGGTTGGGACAGGACACTTCACATCGTTTTTGTTACATATACATTTTTTTATCCAGTCATTTGCTCATAATACAAAATCAGACACTTTTTTGCTAAAATATTGTTAAACTCGCCAGAGTACCAGTAATAGGATACCATATATACTCGCGTATAAGTCGGGTCTTGAAACCCAAAAAATCAATGATAAAATCAGATCCCCGACTTACACGCCCTCGTTCAAAAATACGACACTTAATTTGTTTTTTTGTTTTTTTTATCTTCTTGCCTTCTCCAGTCTTGCAGTAGTTTCTCAGACACATCGAATTTTGTTGCAGCAGCGCACTTACTAATTTCTTTCGCTGTTTCAACGATGTTTAATTTAAAACCAGCTTCGTATTTTCTTCTGATCGAATGCTAAATCGTAGTAAATCTTACGGTAAAGGTGTATGAGGGTGTGAGATACAAAAAACAGAAATCCGTGCAAACGTTGCGTTGGAATAGTTTGGATATTACCGTGTGGTCATGTGGTCAGAGAGAGAGAGAGAGAGAGAGAGAGAGGGGGTTAGGAGCACACGCTGATACAGCGCATTGCCACACCCACATAGAAAAAAAAGGCAGTGTCCTCGTTGGTTACTCTCTCAGGTGGGCATTAGCATATCATAATCTCTTAGACCAATAGCAGGAGTTTACTGCATTCAAGTTATACAACCGACATTACAAAATATCAGAAAGTATACGGTGAAATCAAGCCCCAACTTATCCGCAGGAGAACTTATCTGCGAGTATATACGGTAATTAGAAATATCTGCTAACTCTTGCCCAATGTATACGTGCGGCGCCTTCCCTCTGTATTTGCACGTGTCTGACCTCTCTTCACCGGCGCACCGAGCCCATTCCCAAAATGCCTGCTACTTATTATTTCGAGATGACTTTCTCACCTCCTACTCCTGTTTTATACTTTGTCTTTAAAAGCGACTCTCTCAGCGTGTCTATGGCTTTACTCAACCTTGTGAGTCTCACACTTGCACTTCCCCTTTCATTGCATCACCAAAGCTAAACTGACCAATCAGATTGCTCAGAGGGCCTGGACACCCACACCTTGGTGTATTATTATACAGTAGACAGAGAGATATTCTTCTGGCTGCTCCCATTTAGGTGTCTCTACAGCAGATCATCCGTCTCCATCCGTTTACGTCTTTTACATCATTTTCTGCCACACAGTTGGCTGAGAAATATTGGGCCTTGGCATTCATAAGGATGTCACTTTGACGTATGCCGCCTACCTAAAGATCATTGCGGACCATGAACACCCTCCCCCTTCATGGCAATGGTATTCCCTGACGCTAATTGACTCTCAGCAGGATAATGCGCTGTGCCACCCTGCAAATATTCTTCAGGAATGGTATGAGGAACACGACAAAGAGTTCAAGGCGTTGTTCTTGGTCTTCAAACTCTCAAGATATCAATCTGATCGAGTATCTGGGGTATACATTGGAAAAAAACCAAGCCCAATCCACGGACAGCCTACCTGGCAACTTACAAGACTTGAAGGAACTTGGGTGCACAAATACCACAGGGCACCTTCAGACGTCTTGTTGAACCAACACCTAAATGGGTGAAAGCTATATATATTACAGAATGAGGGGGACCTGCACAGTATTAGGCAGGTGATTTTAGTGTTGTTTCTAAGCAACCAGTCCGTTTGTAGTGCTTACTACAATAGCGAGGATAATGTAAATAGTAAGGTGGAAAATTTTAATAATAAGGTGAGATTTGCTTCTGACGTAGTCACACCTGAAAAGATAAGTTAAAAAATCTTCTAGCACTGTTAGACACTGGAAGACGCAAAGAGTGTCTGATCTTAAGAGAACATGCCGGACAGCTGAGCGTAAATGCAGAAAAACTAAAGTGATTATCCACTATGAGATATTGAAGGTTAAAAGAATAGGATACAACAACATAGTCCATCTTGAGAGGCGCTGCTATTTCTCTAGAATTATAAAAAACAATGCTAGTAATCCCAGAGTCTTGTTCTCTATGATGGATTGTCTGCTAAACCAGGTCACTCAAAGGAATGCCTCCAAAATACTTCCAGTGAAACTTGTAAGGCTTTTGCTGTATTTTTTATAAAAAAAATTAATGATATTAGAAATAATAAAGTGTATACAACACTGCACATCCTCTCAAGCCCCAGTAGTCCATTATAAACAAATTCAATTCTTTCACCAGGATAGATTTACCTGATTTATATAAAATAATTTCTCAACTGAGACCTTCCACCTGCGTCCTTAGCCCAATAACAACAACATTTTCCAAAGAGGTATCGGGCGTGCTAATTGATGGTATTCTTGACATATTAAACTTGTCATTAGATGCCGGGGTCTTCCCAGACTGTCTTAAGACTGCTGTAGTTAAACCCCTACTCAAGAAAAATAATCTAATAATAAAAAAAAAATAATATAATAACCTGCCTTTCCTAAGTAAAATTCTAGAGAAGGCAGTTGTTATGCAGCTTAATGATCACCTCAATAAACCTGCTATTCTTGATAAGTTTCAGTCGGGTTTCAGAACAAATCGCAGTACAGAAACTGCACTCGTTAAAGTAGTAAATGACTTGCGGGTAAATGCAGACAGAGGCCGTTTATCTGTTCTCATCCTCTTAGATCCGAGTGCCGCATTTGATACCATTGATCATAATATTCTTAGAAATCGCCTTAGTCAGTGGGTGGGCCTCTCTGGCAGGGTCTTAAATTGGTTTGAATCCTACCTGGCAGGTAGAAAATTCTTTGTTAGTTGTGGTAATTATACTTCAAAGACACCCGATATTCGATATGGTGTTCAACAAGGCTCTATCCTGGGTCCGCAGCTCTTTTCGATTTACATGCTTCCGTTAGGTCAGATTATCGCGGGGCATAACGTGAGCTACCAGAGCTATGCTGATGACACATAACTGTACTTCTCAATAGCACCCGATGACCCTGACTTTCTTGATTCACTAATACAATGTCTTACTTGTGTTTCTGAATGGATGAGTAGTAATTTTCTCAAGATAAATAAAGAGAAAACATGAATTTTAGTAATTGGCAATAATGGATATGAGGTTATCAGAAATAAACTTGAAGCATTAGGATAAAAAGTCAAGACGGAGGTAAAGAATATAGGGGTAACTATTGACTATTAAATCACATATTAATCAGATTACCAGAACAGCATTTTTTCACGTAAGAAATATAGCAAAAGTTAGACGTCTTATAAAATTGCAAGAAGCTGAGAAATTAATCCACGCTTTAATTTTCAGTTGACTAGATTACTGTAAGGCTCTCCTCTCAGGATTACCCAAAAAACACATAAATCGATCGCAACGAGTACAGAATGAAGCTGCTAAAATCTTAACTAGGAAAAGAAAATCCGAGCACGTCACACCAGTCTGAGCGTCACTACACTGGCTACCTGTGCCATTTTGAATTGACTTTAAAATACTGCTGATGGTTTACAAAGCCTTAAATCTGCTCCATCTTATATTTCGGAATGTCTCACACCTTACACTCCAAATCGTAACCTTAGATCTTCAAATGAGGGTCTGCTTAGAATTCCAAGAGCTAAACTTAAAAGAAGTGGTGAGACGGGCGGCCTTCTGCTGTTATGCGCCTCAAATCTGGAATAGCCTGCCAATAGGAATTCACCAGGCTGATACGGTGGAGCACTTTAAAACACGGCTGACAACTCATTACTGTAACATGGCTTTCTCATAGCTTCATCTAAATTAAATCCTGATGCTCTGTATATTCAATTAATTATCATCATTATTCATGGTGGCTCCAAAATCCGTACTAACCCCTTCTTTCTCTTCTGTTCTTTTTTCAGGTTTTCTGGGGTGGCGATCTCCACCACCACCACCTCCTAATCAAAGCTCCGAGATGTCCTTATATTGATGAACTAAAGGCCAGACGCCCACATGAGCGTCATCATCAAATTCTTCCATGTGAACCCCGAATACCATGAGGACTGATTGAGGTCATTGATGTTAGGTAGAATGTCTAGAGGGGGCTGGGTGGTCTCGCGGCCTGGAACCCCTGCAGATTTAGTTTTATTTTTTTTTTTTGTTTTTTTCTGTCCTCCCTGGCCATCAGACCTTACTTTTATTCTATGTTAATTAGTGTTCCTTAATTTAAATTATTTATTGTGTCTTTTTTCTCTTTCTTCATCATCATCAACATTTATTTATATAGTACAGTTTCATACAGATAATGCAGCTGAAAGTGCTTTACATAATGAAGAAAAGAGAAATAAAAGACAAAGAAAGAATTAGAATAAGACAACAATAATTAACATAGAATAAGAGTAAGGTACAAGCAGAGCTGCACAGGGCCACAGAAGGACATCAAACCAGCAGCAGGACTGGCATCTGCTCCTTTGTGTGAGGAGAAACAGAAGGAGCCCTGCCAAACCCCGACAAAGTGACCTCCAGCTGGCTACTGGCGTGCATGTTTCTGACCAGTCTGTCACAGACAGACTCCATGAGTCTGGAATGACAGTCCGACTTCCTCTAGTGGGCCCTGTGCTCATGGCCCATCACTGTTTGGCCCGATTGGCACTAACCAGAGAATGGCACATTTGGCAGCTCTGCTATTGGCTCCCCATTCTCTTCACAGGTGACAGAAGGTTCACACTGAGCACATGTGACAGATGTGAAAGGGTCCTGAGACGCACAGGTAGTCCAACGTGTCATTGCCAGAAGGTTTGCTTCGTCTCCCAGCATGGTCTCAAGGGCATGGAGGAGATTCCAGGAGACAGGCAGGTAGTTACTCTAGGAGAGCGGGACAGGGCCCCTCATAGAAAGTCCTTAAGCCATCAGCAGGACCCACCAGTATCTGCTCCTTTGGGCAAGGAGGAGCACTGGCAGAGCCCACAAAATGACCTCCAGCAGGCAGGCCACTGGTGTGAATGTATCTGACCAAACAATCAGAAACAGACTACAGGAGGGTGACCCGAGGGCTCAACATCCTCTAGTGTGCACCGTGGAACGTGATTGGCATTTGCCATAGAATACCATAATTGGCAGGTCCACGTCTGGCTTGTGCCCTGTGCATTTTACAGATTAGAACAGGTTCACCCTGAGCACATGTGAGAGACGTGAAAGAGTCTGGAGAAGCCATGGAGAACATTATGCAGCCTGCAACATCGTCCAGCATGACCAGGTTTGGCGATGGGTCAGTGGTGGTGTAGAGGTTCAAATCCTTGGAGAGTCGCACAGATCTCCACCTCCTAGGCAACAGTACCAAGATGAACTCCTCAGCGCCATTGTCAGACCTTAAACACTGGTGCAGGGGGTCCTGAGTTCCTCCAGGAGCGGCACAACACCCAGCCTCATGTGGCTGAAGTATGTAGGCAGTTCTTGGATGACGAAGGCATTGATGCCATTGACTGGTCCGCATATTGCCCAAATCTGAATCCAATTGAAAACCTCTAGGATGTTCTTTATCGATATATTTGAAGCCACCAAGTAGAGCCACAGACTGTTCACGAGCTCATTGATGCCCTGATCCAGGTCTGGGAGGAGACCATCCGCTGTCTCGTCAGGAGCATGACCAGATGTTGCCGAGAGTGCATACAGGCATGTGGGGAGCCACACACACATTACTGAGTCACATGATGAGTTGTCGTGCTGAAATTCCAACACAAGTTGAATCAGCCTGGGATTTCAATTTTTAACCTTGATTTTCGGTGTGATGTTGGGTTGCCGATTTTGGTTTCCATTGACCATTGTTGCATCATTTTGTTCCCAATGAATTAATTACACAGGATTACTCAGCAAAGATTTTCCACTTGGATATTTCATTCATTGAGATCTGATGTGTGATTCAAGTGTTCGCTTCATTATCTTTGAGTATTGTAGTTTGCCTCTCATACCATAAAGACCTGCAGGTTAGCTTAACAGGCAACTCAACATTATTCTGGGGTACACAGGTGTGAATGTGTCCCATGGCAGACTGGCACAACGTTCAGGACTGATGATTCCCAGTTTGCGTCCAATACTGCAGGGATAACCCTGGTATGGACAAGGAGGTTTAAAAAAATAAATAAATAAATAAATAAATAAATAAATAAATAATGGACACTCAAAAGTATGTAAAATGAACAGAACCTAATTCATAGGTTGAGTTTTTTTTTGCATCTGTTATTTCTTTGGAAGGATTTCCTCTTTTTTTTCCAATACAAGTTTGAAACTCCACTTTTAACAAGCTGGCTGCACTACTCCCGTAATGAAAACCAACTCCAGGGTATATTTAAACTAGCTGGCAAGACACACCATGTGCCAATATGAAATTATAATGAATTCTCATCAGTAGCAATCCTGCTAGCACTCCAAGTAAGCTACAGTCTATAATTTTGGCAGAGAGGCTAGCAGTGCTAAATCAATCAATGAATTGCAGGCGAACGCTGAAAAACAGAATGTTATGCTACATTTTAAATTCATTACCTGGTACAATTTTAATGATGCAGCAATTTTATCCTCACAAAAATAGCCACACACCCCAAACTTGCTCTGCCATGCCTACAATGCCAAGAGAGGTGAAATTAGAAAATGTAACAAAAAAAAAAATGATACAAAACAAAAACTGCACTTGCAATTAATCTTTAACAAAATGGCATCAGAATATGAGCAATGGGTATATAAGCAAAGATGGCTGTAGGCATCAGAAGTAACCTACAAAACTAGACCTCCGATTGATTAACCAGTAGGGGTACAAAATCTGCACATTTTGGTTTAGATTTCCATTACATTTTGTTCAAGACAACAGATGAACTATATTCAGGACAAATCAAAGCATGTCTTCTTCCTCACTTTTAAAACAGCTGTTCAAAGAAAGGAAGACATGCTGGTGGCTCAATTACTTTATAACCCGAGAAAGGATGGACATTTATTTTTCTGCCTGGGAAAGGAAGATCTGCCGATACCTCGGAGAACATCAAAAAAAGTTTTATTGTTTGGGAAAACGGACAGTGAATTCATTCATCATATTGACAACCAGCCAATCAGAATATCTATCAATAACATCTTGCAAAACCCCCTGGTAGAATTTTAAAATAAATATGCCTCATCTGAGGAATGATATAGTGAGTAAGGAAGGAGGGAGGAAGAAGGGACGAAGACGTCACTGATCGTCAGAAAAGCATCATGAGCAACTATGAATGCTAGATTATAAGCAATCTGCGACATTCATCCTTGTCATCTGTAACGTTTTCTAAAGACTTTATATATCCAGACTTTTCTATCAGTCCTATTTTCTATTATTCTTTGTTCCTCTGGTATTATTATTCTTGTACTAAATACTGTACCATGCTGCTTTTAACTTTCTATGCTTTGTCTTAATGTCTAGAGTGATTGAAGTAATAAGATAGATTTCTTTGAGCACCTGATGCAGCCGGAGATTTGCCATACGCTCCGTGCTACCAGGTTTATTAAGGCTGAGGGTGAGAGCTCCACCCAACAGTAGGGAACAGTTCGTCAAGTAAGGCATTCTTGGCTGATAAATGACCTATAGTCAAGAGTGCTGAGCCATTGTATGCTTAAATGTATTCTTGTAGACCAAAAGTAATATTTGGGTCTGAGATATCATTAAAACATTGTATGTTGTTCGTGCTGATAATAAGTAAGTCTATTGAAGTGCTGAGAGAGTGACAGGCTGTGTTATTCCTAAAACACTTGTGTGGTTTAAAGTGCTAGAGGTTAACCAGTGTGTGTGTATAATTCATGGGGCACTGTTGTGGTTAGAGTCTGTGTGTATGCATACAGCTATGTATGTGTGTGATAATCTAAAAGTACAACAGTAGACCAACCCGATAAACTTGACGAGTACACTTACCCTAGGAAAAAAAAGGTAAAGGGTAAGTAGAGGGAAATACTATGATAATACAGAGACAGAGTGCAGAATTAGAGGAGAATGGAGTGAGGTCATCAGAGGTCAACCACTCCCCTATTTACGTGGTAAACTCTGAGACATGCAGGTGGATGAGCCAATGATGTCCTGGGTAATGGACCATCTGCCAGTTTGTAAAGCTCAAAGACCGCATCTGTGATATGAATGGGAAAAACTGGATCATCATAAAGGAACTGGCCCATCTTCTTTTCTACTCACTCTGTATACCTCAGACTAGAAACAGAACACCTGGACATATCACTTGCAGATATTCTCTGATGATTCTTCATTAATGGGGACGAGGAAGAGGAATCAGTTTCAAAACCTTGTTTCTTGGAACTGATTTTCACCACACCAAAGAACCCCTATGTCTGGGGCCTCATGTATAAACGATGCGTACGCACAGAAATGTTGCATAATAACGTTTCCACGTTCAAATCACGATGTATAAAACTTGGCGTAAAGCCACACGCATTTCCACAGTAGCTCATACCCTGTCGTACGCAAGTTCTCCACTCGATTTAGCAGACTGGCGGCACCCAGCGTCAAAACAGTGCTACTGTTCCTGTGTGGTTTATCTTTCTTTTTCAGATCCACGTCCCTGATGCGCTTTATAAATACACTGAAATTAACAGCATATTGTTTACTAGTTTAATGCATCTGATTGTAATTAAACTGTAACAATATAATGATCTATGGAATGGCCAAACTATTCCAAATACCATAGCTGCTTTAACGTTGTTTCTCACACTGCACCTTCTTTAATTTCTTTCAGCTTCTCCCGTTAGGGGTTGCCAAAGCAGATCATCTTTTTCCATATTACTCTCACTGCAGCACTCTGAGCAGCTGCTTGGAAAGAGGATTAATCGGTATACAGCATCAAGCACATGTTGCCTCAGCCATGCTACCTATTTGAACTGCTTCTCACATGGCAAATGCTTCAAACCTTTCCAGTACGGACCTCGCGTACTGCTGCAATAAATTATTTCATTGAAGGTCACGCACAATCACTGCGCCACCGTATTCCCATGTTTAATAACGTGCTTTAACTCCTGTCATCATGAAAATTATATCACGAATACATCTCAGTATTTTAGTTATTCAGAGAGCTGTAATGTCACGAATGTAATGGATTCTGTGTCCTGTCGAAGGAAGAGAAAGCCCGGAAGCATGTAGTGATTCACACACACAGAGCACATAGAAGAACAAATACAAAATAAAGCATTTAACGTGCTACTTTAATTACGATGTGATTTGAGAAACTGGTTAATTAAGCGATTTTAAGATGAACTTATTATGTTCTACTTTAATGACAAAATAAACTACGTGATTAAGTGGAAATTTCCAGATTGAAGTCGGCGTTTTTTTGCTTTTTCCCCCACTGTGTGCCTTTTTTTTTCTCTGTACCCTAATAAGCTTTCATATGACACTCAGATGGCGGGTTACGACTCGCCTTTTCATGGCGACTTTGAAATCCGACAACTTTTTTTATTTTAGCACTCTGCGACCTTGTGAACTTGAGCTTTTCAGTTTCTCCGACACGCTATGTCAGTCGATCAACTTCCTTTTGTTGATTATACCACTGTATAACCAACAAACAGTACGTTTTTCCTTGCCTCCACTTTGCATTCGCTGAAATTCTTCCATTTTCCCTCTTGCTTTTGTCATTGTCTTTTCACAGAACACTGAGCTTAAGGGCTATTTATATTGATTTGCATATTCAAAAAGGCGTAATTCTGGGAGGAGTTGGGGCGGGACAGCAGGTGCGTGCACGAGCGTTACTTTTCATGCTGACTGGGATTTATGAAGCGGAAGAATGCAGAAGTTGGCGAATGCACAGATTTATCTGGATTTTACTGTGCGTAAGCACATTTCGGCTTTTGTGCTTACGTCATGTTATAGTGCGAGTTCTACGCACGGCGTTATACATGAGGCCCCTGTTCACTAATTAGAGTGTGGACGTGAGGTTGGTGCATTGCTACAAGTACTTGAGGGTCCACAACAACGACTTGTCCGGCTGTTGTCATAACACAAAGAAACTGTGGGAGAAAGGGAAGAGCAGATGTCCTTTACAAATTGTAAAACTGTGATGGTTACTGTGATTTTCCATGGAGTAGCACAACGTATCTTAAAACTATGGGTAGCGCTGAATCATGAATTACAACTGAAGTGAATGAGAAAGGGTCGCAAACATTTTGTGTAAAGACCCGTGATAGGTCGCTGATAGCATGGCTGAATCAAAGCCCCAGCTATCCTCCAAGAGGGACCAGCATGATGATCAGCAATGATTCTCCAAGGGGTAGACCAGGGAAACGGCACAATGGCAAGTTGCTTTTTACTGTGGAGCTTATGAGTCATAAAGATGAGCACCAGGTAAAATTTGGTCGCAAGAAAAAAAAAACATTTAAGAACTACCGCTGTAGTGTGTTAGTCCAGTAACATAATTTAAAGAAAAGGCCACTGAATCAACAGACGGACTAAAAGGGCAGTCTCAGTCACGGGATGCCTTCTGGACCCGCTACAGGTAGTAGTGAATTAGAGAATGAAGAGAAAACAGACGAGAGGCACCAAGCTGCAGGTGGGGCTTGACAGTGTGTGTTCTCTGTCACAAGCTGGACCACTCACAAGCTCCAAGATGTCATTAGGAATTGACAAGCCCCGAGACATCAGTAGGAACAAACAAACAAACAAACAAACAAACATCATACTCAAGTGAGCGACATAGTATCAAAATTCTCGGCTAAAGTCCTACGTCTTGGGGCTTGTGAGTGATCTGGACTCAGAGAGAACATGTGCTTTCAGACCCCTCCTCTAGTCAGGTACTCGTGGAACAGATAGCCATTATGAATAATTCTTCACATCCTCCTCGGTGACACACCAGTATTACGGATTTTTAGGAAACAAATTATTTTGCAGAAGTGTGTCAAGAACCGCTTCTCGGGCTCCTTTAGATCTACAGCAACACTGGGGTTAATTTTATATCGTTAGCCAAGTCTATTTTCTGTCTGTTATTTTTTTTATTTACTTATGTATTGAGCTTCTATAAAAAGCCAAAATTTCCCCCTTGGGACAAATAAAGTTCTATCTATTTCCACCCACACATTTTGGGCCCAGTAAGACTCTATTCTGTTTTCACAGTCCTGAAGTAAAGACTTTGAGATAAACTGTCTGTAGTCATTTCATTCCCCCAATTTTACAAGAATTTTTTTTTTTTGTATACAGTTTCATTTTTTCACTGCGTGACATGGAACACAACAGAATTCACACACAGCTGTAAATTCTCCACTTTCCTAAAGAGGCTTAACAGTCTGGTTCACATCCTGTAATTTCTTATATTTTGTCGCCCCCCTTTAAATGCCCCTCCAAAATAAATATACCATTAATTTAGCAAAAGCACTTAAATACTGTAAAGAGTGAACCTTCCAACTACCTCAAGTTCAAAATGAGAACATTTGGTGTCACGGGAGAAGATATGTCAGATTTTTGGATGTTCTTCTTTATTAGTTATCTATTTTGTCACAAGCTAAACATTTGTATTTACACTTTTTCTTTTTGCAGGATGGGAGTTTCACAGATGAAAGTTAACAAAATGCTAAAAAATAAGATTGTGTAGCTACAAAAAAAATGGCTAAAAGGGAGTTAATATAGGAACAGATTCTAAATCTCCTATTGGACTGAGGAGTCCTTCACACACCAGGACACAACTCTGAACTTCTCTCCTTTAGTTTCTCCAGGATTAAGCATGAAATCCACTTGTGTCTCAACTTACGGCCTTCTTCTTCAAGTCCATCTCCACACTTCGTTCATTACAAGACACAAAGTCCTTCTTTGCAATCCATTCCATGACGCCATGCCACCTTGCCCTGTTACTGCTTCATCTTGGCCTCAGTGGAACCTCATATATGTGATCATTTTAATCTCCCATTCCATCACACCTTCTACAGGCCATCTCTTCTTCCTTGATCGCCTACATCTCTTCTCTTTTCAATGCCTCCCTGACTTCTGGTATCTTGCCTACTGATTTCAAGAAGACTCACATAATGCCTATTCTCAGTCCATCTACCATCTGGTCTCTCGTCTGCCATTCCCATCCAAGACCCTAGGACACATTCCATAAACAACAATCTAATACTGGGGTCAGCAATCTATGGCACGTGGAACGATTTTCAATAGCCCTCTGACTGAAATGAAATAAAGTAAAAAAAATTCTATTCTAATTACAGTGCATATGCGTATGTGACTCACATATAAATGGAAACCATGTGTTCAGTGCAGGCCTTGGTACGTCAAAACAAACTTCTTGTTATTATTACCGTATATATTTGTGTTTAACTTCTCCTGCGGATAAGTCAGTGCTTGATTTTACAATATAATTTCTGGTATTTTATAATGTCGGTCATATAAGTCGAATGTGGAAAACTCTCTCACGCATGTAGTTATAAAAAACTTGGCAAAACATTCTTTTCACCTATGATCCTATGTACAGTGGAACCTCGGGTCACGAACATCTCAGACCACGTACAAATCGGTTTACGACCAAAAAGTTTGCCAAACTTTTGCATCTGTTCACGACCACACACTCGGGCGACTAACAAACCAGTTTCCTTTCCGGTTCGTACGAGTCGATGATTCCCGCACGTGTTCAGTCTCTCCCTGTACAGTACGTTGTTCTCGGTCAGACGTGCATCGTGCAGTGAGACTTTACCTCAGAGCTGTAATCTCCTCTCCACCCAGCTTCCTGCTCACTTCCTTCATGCCAGAACTCGACTCATGCAAGGTTAGTTTTCTTGGTTGTATATGGTTAGTTTTTGTGTAAATTAAGGATTTTTTAAAATGTTCATTTTTTTCCCCTGTGCTTAAAACTCGTTTAAAAAAAAAAAAAAAAAAGTGTTTACAGCGAGCGGCTCGTAAGGCTGTAGCGTGAACTCTTGCAATGTTAGTTTTCACTGTTCCAGGTTTTCTCAGTGTTATTCAATGTTTTTACATTTAGTTTACTATTACACTGTGCATTCTATGGTATAATTAACTATTTTTGTGCTAAAAAATATATTTACATACAGTTTGTACGGTCTGGAACGGACTAATTGTATTTACATAGAATCCTATGGGGGAAATTATTTCGGGTCACGACCAAATCAGGTTGCGACCAGAGTTTTGGAACGACTTACGGTATTTAAAAAAAATGAGTGATCAATAATATAAGATCCAGTTATAATGGGCGTCAAAAAGTCCATTATAACCGGACCAATTTTGATACTATATACAAAAAAACTGGTAGAATTACAACGAACAACATTGTAACATATGCTCGTCACGACACCGCTGAAAGGTTGCCGACCCCGATCTAGTAGATTCATTGCAGTCTGGACTCCACAAGGGTCACTCGACTGAGGCTGCACGGCTATCCGAGATCTGCTCGAGCTCCTTCTCTCTCCTCTGCCCTTCTCCTCCATCAGCCTTCAATACGGTTAACCATTCTTTGCTGATCTCTTTCCACAATAATCTTGGAATTGGCAGTTTTGCTTTGGACTGGTTCAAGTCCTACCTCTCAGATCGATCCTTTTGTGTCTCCAGGTCTAGCTCCAGGTGGGCCTCAAGGATTAATACCGAGTTCACTTCTCTCATCTCTGTACATTCGCTCCTTAGGCAATGTCACTACTTCCCATTGGCTTCTCCTACCACCTCTGTGTTGATCGTGCCTAGATCTTACTCTCATTTTCCCTCATACAGTCTACTGGTTTCAGCCCAGATCTCTAGTTTTCTCTCTGCCATCTCATCATGGATGAATGACCATCACCTTAAACTTAAGTTTTCAAAATCAGATATCTTGTGCTTGCCCTCTCATTCTCCTTCCTCAGATTTGTCTCTAAGCATCACCCTGAAAGACATCACCCCTTCACCATCAGTCACGGTCAGGAATCTTGGCATAATTCTGGACACCTCACTTACATTCATCAAAGACACATCTTCAACAACCCAGTCGTTCTTAGTTTTCAACAACCCTGCTATTTCTTTCTTCATAAAATTCAAAGGATTCAACCCTTTCTCACCAATTATGCCTCGCAACTCCTTGTTCAGGCTCTGGCTCTCTCTCGACTACACTCTACACGACTCTCTCCTGATGGGACTTCCTTCAACTGCAATCAGACCTCCTCAGCTTATCCAGAATGCAACTACTTGACTGGTGTTCCCCATTCCTAGCTTCACTCCTACGACTCATCTCCTTACTTCTCTCCAATGGCTTCCTGTTGCTGCAAGGACTTCGTTCAAAACTCTCATTTAGACCTACACTACTCTAAACCACTATGCTCCTCAAAATCTCCAATCTGTGGTCTCTCCTCCTGTCCCCTCAAGAACTCTCTGATCTGCACCTATTCCTAATCACCTTAATGAGCCATTCACACATCTTTAGTCTTCCTTTAGATCACAACAATCAAAAAAATCGAATCATTAAATAGCATCAAAAACTGTACAACCACAAGTGTTCAGAAAAAATACATTGGAACTACTGAATATTTACTTTCCACCCTAAACTTTAATCAAACCGCTATGCAACAAAAAAACACCCCTACCTACCACATTGCAGCCCACTAGGCTAATCAGGGAATATGGAAGGCCACGATCAGAGTTTTCGTAAGAGTTTGATTATCTGAGGCACCACTTTAAAGAATTTTCATCTTGAAGAAAATTCAGGTTTACCCGCAAAACAATTTAAATTTATTGGACCATCTGGAAAAGTGTTCCTCAAGCTCAGATTTTTTTTTTTTTTTGAGGGCTGGGTATGTGGGCATTTGTTACAGAATATGAACACTAATCTGAACATTAAGACACTCAATTGCTTTTCCATAAAACGGCTGAAATAAAAATTAACCCAAAATCTTTGAGTACTAGAAGTGCTTTTGGAAAAGAAAGAAATATTTCCCATTTTTGTGTTATTGTTGCTTTTGTTTTTAACTCTGAAGATGCTGTGGTGCATGGATGGCCGTTTATCACGGCCAATACCCCCAAGCCGCCAGGTAGAGCCCTCCCTGCAGTATGGAAGTCCCCCGAAGACCAGCAGGGCATCATGGACATTGCAGTTTTTATACGCAGCCCTGCTGGATGCCATGGGGGCCACTAGGAGACGCTGCAGGGGAAACAACGGTTATTTACCCTACGCCCCGGAAGTACATCCAAGTCACATGGACAAGAGGAATGACGCGCTTCCGGGGTGAAGGAAAGGACTTTTACCTGACCCGGAAGTGATACAAGATCACATGGACTGGGGATTGGGAACACTTCCGGGTCAGGGAATATAAAAGGATTGTGGGAGCTCCCAGACGGCAAGCTGAGCAGGGTGGTAGGAGGGCAACGCGTCTGGGAGTGGAGGA